>NC_092278.1:39200588-39278088 GCF_036320965.1 Panulirus ornatus
TGGTTTTTCTGGACACTATTACGGCTAACGTGACTGGACGACTGCAGAGCCTGACCCTGGTCTGGTTCCTGGCTTAAAGGGTCGTCAACCATTGGCCTGGGGATCTCTGAAAGTGGGGACAGGACAATGGCAGCCATGACAACTAGTGCTGAACATTAACCATGGCAAGCTTTTCTCTCTTACATGTTTGTGTCACTGGTTATAAGACATTATTCCAGAAAAGCAAATAAAATATAAAGCAACTTCTCATACAATATATATCTATCCCTCGTCTCGCTTCTGTAAATACTGTAATGGATATGGTGGTAATCATTTTTCACTTTCTTATTTAAGCCTTGGTCCTGAAAAATCATATAACACACATGTGAAATTTTCCTCTTCATTCTATAAAGTAACCTGACAAAACCAATGATACAAACAAGTTCATAAGTCAACAAATAAACATATAAACCCATGTTCACGAGTTTTTTAGTCCCAAAAGGAGCTAGTTGGTATGAATACACAAAATATATCTCTATCTATATATCAATCTATCTATCTATCTATCTATCTACCAATATATATATATATATTTTTTCCTTTTTCGCTATCTCCCGCGTTTGCGAGGTAGCGCAAGGAAACAGACGAAAGAAATGGCCCAACCAACCCCCCATACACATGTATATACATACGTCCACACACGCAAATATACATACCTACACAGCTTTCCATGGTTTACCCCAGACGCTTCACATGCCCTGATTCAATCCACTGACAGCACGTCAACCCCGGTATACCACATCGATCCAATTCACTCTATTCCTTGCCCTCCTTTCACCCTCCTGCATGTTCAGGCCCCGATCACACAAAATCTTTTTCACTCCATCTTTCCACCTCCAATTTGGTCTCCCACTTCTCCTCGTTCCCTCCACCTCCGACACATATATCCTCTTGGTCAATCTTTCCTCACTCATTCTCTCCATGTGCCCAAACCATTTCAAAACACACTCTTCTGCTCTCTCAACCACGCTCTTTTTATTTCCACACATCTCTCTTACCCTTACGTTACTTACTCGATCAAACCACCTCACACCACACATTGTCCTCAAACATCTCATTTCCAGCACATCCATCCTCCTGCGCACAACTCTATCCATAGCCCACGCCTCGCAACCATACAACATTGTTGGAACCACTATTCCTTCAAACATACCCATTTTTGCTTTCCGAGATAATGTTCTCGACTTCCACACATTCTTCAAGGCTCCCAGGATTTTAGCCCCCTCCCCCACCCTATGATCCACTTACGCTTCCATGGTTCCATCCGCTGCCAGATCCACTCCCAGATATCTAAAACACTTTACTTCCTCCAGTTTTTCTCCATTCAAACTTACCTCCCAATTGACTTGACCCTCAACCCTACTGTACCTAATAACCTTGCTCTTATTCACATTTACTCTTAATTTTCTTCTTTCACACACTTTACCAAACTCAGTCACCAGCTTCTGCAGTTTCTCACATGAATCAGCCACCAGCGCTGTATCATCAGCGAACAACAACTGACTCATTTCCCAAGCTCTCTCATCCCCAACAGACTTCATACTTGCCCCTCTTTCCAAAACTCTTGCATTCACCTCCCTAACAACCCCATCCATAAACAAACTAAACAACCATGGAGACATCACACACCCCTGCCGCAAACCTACATTGACTGAGAACCAATCACTTTCCTCTCTTCCTACACGTACACATGCCTTACATCCTCCATAAAAACTTTTCACTGCTTCTAACAACTTGCCTCCCACACCATATATTCTTAATACCTTACACAGAGCATCTCTATCAACTCTATCATATGCCTTCTCCAGATCCATAAATGCTACATACAAATCCATTTGCTTTTATAAGTATTTCTCACATACATTCTTCAAAGCAAACACCTGATCCACACATCCTCTACCACTTCTGAAACCACACTGCTCTTCCCCAATCTGATGCTCTGTACATGCCTTCACCCTCTCAATCAATACCCTCCCATATAATTTACCAGGAATACTCAACACACTTATACCTCTGTAATTTGAGCACTCACTCTTATCCCCTTTGCCTTTCTACAATGGCACTATGCACGCATTCCGCCAATCCTCAGGCACCTCACCATGAGTCATACATACATTAAATAACCTTACCAACCAGTCAATAATACAGTCACCACCTTTTTTAATAAATTCCACTGCAATACCATCCAAACCTGCTGCCTTGCCGGCTTTCATCTTCCGCAAAGCTTTTACTACCTCTTCTCTGTTTACCAAATCATTTTCCCTAACCCTCTCACTTTGCACACCACCTCAACCAAAACACCCTATATCTGCCACTCTATCATCAAACACATTCAACAAACCTTCAAAATACTCACTCCATCTCCTTCTCACCTCACCACTACTTGTTATCACCTCCCCATTTGCGCCCTTCACACAAGTTCCCATTTGCTCCCTTGTCTTACGCACTTTATTTACCTCCTTCCAAAACATCTTTTTAATCTCCCTAAAATTTAATGATAGTCTCTCATCCCAACTCTCATTTGCCCTCTTTTTCATCTCTTGCACCTTTCTCTTGACCTCCTGTCTCTTTCTTTTATACATCTCCCACTCAATTGCATTTTTTCCCTGCAAAAATCGTCCAAATGCCTCTCTCTTCTCTTTCACTAATAATCTTACTTCTTCATCCCACCACTCACTACCCTTTCTAATCAAACCACCTCCCACTCTTCTCATGCCACAAGCATCTTTTGCGCAATCCATCACTGATTCCCTATATACATCCCATTCCTCCCCCACTCCCCTTACTTCAATTGTTCTCACCTTTTTCCATTCTGTACTCAGTACTATATATATATATATATATATATATATATATTCTTTGTTTTTTGTCCCCGGGGATATGAAACACTAAATTCCCATGTGCACTTTCGTGTACTTATCACATCATCAGGGGATATACAACGAAAAGACGAAGGTAGGACGCCATTTGGTAAACAACTGACGAACCGAATGGAGGTCAGGTGCCTTCAAGTATGGCAAAAAGAGTATCATAAAATAAAACATTTATTATGTATACAAGAAAGGGAACTCTTTCCAAATTTCATCAACAATAAAACTATCAAATCTTTATAGACCTTCATAAATATTACTATTACAATTCTTTGTGAATCTAACAACAGAAGATTCAATATTATTTCTCGTGTTACTGGAGTTAGATTTAATAATTGAGATGGCATTAATCCAGTTAGTACAATGTTGATGATTTCTAAATTCATTAAACAAGGGATTTGATTCTTCTCTTGCTCTTACACTATATCTATGTTGCTTAAGTCTAACAGAAAGATCCTTAACAGGCTGCTCACCAAAAACTCATCAAGACTTATACATGGTACTCTATAAACAAATCGTGCAGAACTTTCTGGGATTTCCTGATTAAGATATTTTCATAGCAGTGTTGTTTCTGAAGGCAATATTTCCATTAAAAGATTTATTCAACAGAAGTAAAGTCAAAGTATTACTAAAACGGACTAGTAAAAGGTTCCTGGCGTCAAGGGGAGGTTTAGGTATAACTGTATATGATGATTTTTTTGCCAACTTAAGGGATTTATCAATGAAAGGCGTACGATACTTTAGCATGGATCCAATAGACTTTACCCTCTCAAACTGATCATCAATAACCTTTGTAATGCATGTATGTATTGCCCTAAGGAGCATAAACATCAATGATGATCATCTATCATATTGAGTTGAGTAATAATGGATATATGAGCACACATTGGTAGGTTTTATGTATATGCTAAACATTAACATGTTTCCATCACTATGGATTATGATATCTAATAAGGGTAAAATACCATTATTTTCAATTTCTACATTATAGTTAATGGAAAGCACTAAATTCTTAAGGCAGAAATGTTTGTAATTTTCATTTCTTGGCCAAACACAAAGAACATCATCTACATTCCTAAACAAAACTGCGTTAGAGGGTAAGATATCTTTTAGTAAATTTATTTCAAAGACTTCCATGGAAAGATTACTTCACAAAGGTGAAAGATGGTTCCCCATTGCCATACCAAATTTCTGAGCATAATATTCTCCATTAAATTTAAATAGAGAGTCATTTATACAAGAGGTTATCAATAAAAAACAGATAAATGAATATCTTTTATATAAGACTTCATCTAAATATTCTAAGAAGTCATCAACTTAGAACTTTTATGAACAGATATAATAAACTCTGGTATATAAAACATGAGGAATTCAGGTTGTCAAGGCAATAGACACAACGTACGTCGCAAATGAAAAAAGAATATATATAAAAGATTCAGGCTACCGAACCAACACAATAAGTAGTGGCTGTCCTTCAAGGATCATCGTAATGTGGTGGGTGCGTCGCCGCCCTGGCTGGTATAAAAGACAGCGCCGCCACCACCTCACCACAGTCGGCACACAGACAATCCGACGCCATGAAGACTTGGGTGAGTTGAACTTTTAACCTCCCATCTTGTAAAACAACACATCATGCTACGGGTAGACACAACCAACTTCAGTTCTACAATACACTTTTGATGTAGACATATCATGGGATAACATTCCACGTGCTCTTGACCAGAAGTTGTCGTGTACGACTGACTATTTTCAAGACATCATTATACTTCGGTAACATTCAGTGCGCGTACTCAACGCGAGAGACAAAAACTCAATTATTTCTCCTCCTTATAAAAATAATAACCTAACTATTATTACATTTCATTATATGTGCCTTAGTTTACCTTACCGTAGCCATAAGAAATCATCAGGAGGTACAACAGGTCCCCAAAGGTAATGTTATTGTGCATTTCTCTTATAGAGTGAGTGCAGGATAACTGAGGTGTAGGTGGGTGGGCAGTGGCTTCCGTGTGGAAGTTATATTATGGACAATTGTCAACGACAACTTAACTCTTTATATATGCGAACTAAACCATTATATACACCCAGCAGGTGGCTACTGCTGCTGCTTTGGCAGCCTTCTGCGTGGTGGTCGCCACCGCTGAACCACTGGCAGAAGCTGACCCTGAAGCCGACCCTGCACCAAGTTACACCTACGGCAAGAGGAGCGCAGAAGCAGATCCCAGTCCTAGCTATGGTTCTTACGGCCGTCGCAAGAGGAGTGCAGAAGCAGATCCCAGTCCTAGCTATGGTTCTTACGGCCGTCGCAAGAGGAGTGCAGAAGCAGATCCCAGTCCTAGCTATGGTTCTTACGGCCGTCGCAAGAGGAGTGCAGAAGCAGATCCCAGTCCTAGCTATGGTTCTTACGGCCGTCGCAAGAGGAGTGCAGAAGCAGATCCCAGTCCTAGTTATGGTTCTTACGGCCGTCGCAAGAGGAGTGCAGAAGCAGATCCCAGTCCTAGTTATGGTTCTTACGGCCGTCGCAAGAGGAGTGCAGAAGCAGATCCCAGTCCTAGTTTTGGTTTTTCTGGACACTATTACGGCTAACGTGACTGGACGACTGCAGAGCCTGACCCTGGTCTGGTTCCTGGCTTAAAGGGTCGTCAACCATTGGCCTGGGGATCTCTGAAAGTGGGGACAGGACAATGGCAGCCATGACAACTAGTGCTGAACATTAACCATGGCAAGCTTTTCTCTCTTACATGTTTGTGTCACTGGTTATAAGACATTATTCCAGAAAAGCAAATAAAATATAAAGCAACTTCTCATACAATATATATCTATCCCTCGTCTCGCTTCTGTAAATACTGTAATGGATATGGTGGTAATCATTTTTCACTTTCTTATTTAAGCCTTGGTCCTGAAAAATCATATAACACACATGTGAAATTTTCCTTTTCATTCTATAAAGTAACCTGACAAAACCAATGATACAAACAAGTTCATAAGTCAACAAATAAACATATAAACCCATGTTCACGAGTTTTTTAGTCCCAAAAGGAGCTAGTTGGTATGAATACACAAAATATATCTCTATCTATATATCAATCTATCTATCTATCTATCTATCTATCAATATATATATATATTTCTTCTTTTTTCCTTTTTCGCTATCTCCCGCGTTTGCGAGGTAGCGCAAGGAAACAGACGAAAGAAATGGCCCAACCAACCCCCCATACACATGTATATACATACGTCCACACACGCAAATATACATACCTACACAGCTTTCCATGGTTTACCCCAGACGCTTCACATGCCCTGATTCAATCCACTGACAGCACGTCAACCCCGGTATACCACATCGATCCAATTCACTCTATTCCTTGCCCTCCTTTCACCCTCCTGCATGTTCAGGCCCCGATCACACAAAATCTTTTCCACTCCATCTTTCCACCTCCAATTTGGTCTCCCACTTCTCCTCGTTCCCTCCACCTCCGACACATATATCCTCTTGGTCAATCTTTCCTCACTCATTCTCTCCATGTGCCCAAACCATTTCAAAACACACTCTTCTGCTCTCTCAACCACGCTCTTTTTATTTCCACACATCTCTCTTACCCTTACGTTACTTACTCGATCAAACCACCTCACACCACACATTGTCCTCAAACATCTCATTTCCAGCACATCCATCCTCCTGCGCACAACTCTATCCATAGCCCACGCCTCGCAACCATACAACATTGTTGGAACCACTATTCCTTCAAACATACCCATTTTTGCTTTCCGAGATAATGTTCTCGACTTCCACACATTCTTCAAGGCTCCCAGGATTTTAGCCCCCTCCCCCACCCTATGATCCACTTACGCTTCCATGGTTCCATCCGCTGCCAGATCCACTCCCAGATATCTAAAACACTTTACTTCCTCCAGTTTTTCTCCATTCAAACTTACCTCCCAATTGACTTGACCCTCAACCCTACTGTACCTAATAACCTTGCTCTTATTCACATTTACTCTTAATTTTCTTCTTTCACACACTTTACCAAACTCAGTCACCAGCTTCTGCAGTTTCTCACATGAATCAGCCACCAGCGCTGTATCATCAGCGAACAACAACTGACTCATTTCCCAAGCTCTCTCATCACCAACAGACTTCATACTTGCAACTCTTTCCAAAACTCTTGCATTCACCTCCCTAACAACCCCATCCATAAACAAACTAAACAACCATGGAGACATCACACACCCCTGCCGCAAACCTACATTCACTGAGAACCAATCACTTTCCTCTCTTCCTACACGCACACATGCCTTACATCCTCCATAAAAACTTTTCACTGCTTCTAACAACTTGCCTCCCACACCATATATTCTTAATACCTTACACAGAGCATCTCCATCAACTCTATCATATGCCTTCTCCAGATCCATAAATGCTACATACAAATCCATTTGCTTTTATAAGTATTTCTCACATACATTCTTCAAAGCAAATATCTGATCCACACATCCTCTACCACTTCTGAAACCACACTGCTCTTCCCCAATCTGATGCTCTGTACATGCCTTCACCCTCTCAATCAATACCCTCCCATATAATTTACCAGGAATACTCAACAGACTTATACCTCTGTAATTTGAGCACTCACTCTTATCCCCTTTGCCTTTCTACAATGGCACTATGCACGCATTCCGCCAATCCTCAGGCACCTCACCATGAGTCATACATACATTAAATAACCTTACCAACCAGTCAATAATACAGTCACCACCTTTTTTAATAAATTCCACTGCAATACCATCCAAACCTCCTGCCTTGCCGGCTTTCATCTTCCGCAAAGCTTTTACTACCTCTTCTCTGTTTACCAAATCATTTTCCCTAACCCTCTCACTTTGCACACCACCTCAACCAAAACACCCTATATCTGCCACTCTATCATCAAACACATTCAACAAACCTACAAAATACTCACTGCATATCCTTCTAACCTCACCACTACTTGTTATCACCTCCCCATTTGCGCCCTTCACACAAGTTCCCATTTGCTCCCTTGTCTTACGCACTTTATTTACCTCCTTCCAAAACATCTTTTTATTCTCCCTAAAATTTAATGATAGTCTCTCACCCCAACTCTCATTTGCCCTCTTTTTCATCTCTTGCACCTTTCTCTTGACCTCCTGTCTCTTTCTTTTATACATCTCCCACTCAATTGCATTTTTTCCCTGCAAAAATCGTCCAAATGCCTCTCTCTTCTCTTTCACTAATAATCTTACTTCTTCATCCCACCACTCACTACCCTTTCTAATCAAACCACCTCCCACTCTTCTCATGCCACAAGCATCTTTTGCGCAATCCATCACTGATTCCCTAAATACATCCCATTTCTCCCCCACTCCCCTTACTTCCATTGTTCTCACCTTTTTCCATTCTGTACTCAGTACTATATATATATATATATATATATATATATATATATATATATATATATATATATATATATATATATATATATTCTTTGTTTTTTTGTCCCCGGGGATATGAAACACTAAATTCCCATGTGCACTTTCGTGTAATTATCACATCATCAGGGGATATACAACGAAAAGACGAAGGTAGGACGCCATTTGGTAAACAACTGACGAACCGAATGGAGGTCAGGTGCCTTCAAGTATGGCAAAAAGAGTATCATAAAAGAAAACATTTATTATGTATACAAGAAAGGGAACTCTTTCCAAATTTCATCAACAATAAAACTATCAAATCTTTATAGACCTTCATAAATATTACTATTACAATTCTTTGTGAATCTAACAACAGAAGATTCAATGATATTTCTCGTGTTACTGGAGTTAGATTTAATAATTGAGATGGCATTAATCCAGTCAGTACAATGTTTATGATTTCTAAATTCATTAAATAAGGGATTTGATTCTTCTCTTGCTCTTACACTATATCTATGTTGCTTAAGTCTAACAGAAAGATCCTTAACAGGCTGCTCACCAAAAACTTATCAAGACTTATACATGGTACTCTATAAACATATCGTGCAGAACTTTCTGGGATTTCCTGATTAAGATATTTTCATAGCAGTGTTGTTTCTGAAGGCAATATTTCCATTAAAGGATTTATTCAACAGAAGTAAAGTCAAATTATTACTAAAACGGACTAGTAAAAGGTTCCTGGCGTCAAGGGGAGGTTTAGGTATAACTGTATATGATGATTTTTTTGCCAACTTAAGGGATTTATCAATGAAAGGCGTACGATACTTTAGCATGGATCCAATAGACTTTACCCTCTCAAACTGATCATCAATAACCTTTGTAATGCATGTATGTACTGCCCTAAGGAGCATAAACATCAATGATGATCATCTATCATATTGAGTTGAGTAATAATGGATATATGAGCACACATTGGTAGGTTTTATGTATATGCTAAACTTTAACATGTTTCCATCACTATGGATTATGATATCTAATAAGGGTAAAATACCATTACTTTCAATTTCTACATTATAGTTAATGGAAAGCACTAAATTCTTAAGGCAGAAATGTTTGTAATTTTCATTTCTTGGCCAAACACAAAGAACATCATCTACATTTCTAAACAAAACTGCGTTAGAGGGTAAGATATCTTTTAGTAAATTTATTTCAAAGAGTTCCATGGAAAGATTACTTCACAAAGGTTATTTCAAACAGTTCCATGGAAAGATTACTTCACAAAGGTGAAAGATGGTTCCCCATTGCCATACCAAATTTCTGAGCATAATATTCTCTATTAAATTAAAATAGAGAGTCATTTATACAAGAGGTTATCAATAAAAAACAGATAAATGAATATCTTTTATATAAGACTTCATCTAAATATTCTAAGAAGTCATCAACTTAGAACTTTTATGAACAGATATAATAAACTCTGGTATATAAAACATGAGGAATTCAGGTTGTCAAGGCAATAGACACAACGTACGTCGCAAATGAAAAAAGAATATATATAAAAGATTCAGGCTACCGAACCAACACAATAAGTACTGGCTGTCCTTCAAGGATCATCGTAATGTGGTGGGTGTGTCGCCGCCCTGGCTGGTATAAAAGACAGCGCCGCCACTACCTCACCACAGTCGGCACACAGACAATCCGACGCCATGAAGACTTGGGTGAGTTGAACTTTTAACCTCCCGTCTTGTAAAACAACACATCATGCTACGGGTAGACACAACCAACTTCAGTTCTACAATACACTTTTGATGTAGACATATCATGGGATAACATTCCACGTGCTCTTGACCAGAAGTTGTCGTGTACGACTGACTATTTTCAAGACATCATTATACTTCGGTAACATTCAGTGCGCGTACTCAACGCGAGAGACAAAAACTCAATTATTTCCCCTCCTTATAAAAATAATAACCTAACTATTATTACATTTCATTATATGTGCCTTAGTTTACCTTACCGTAGCCATAAGAAATCATCAGGAGGTACAACAGGTCCCCAAAGGTAATGTTATTGTGCATTTCTCTTATAGAGTGAGTGCAGGATAACTGAGGTGTAGGTGGGTGGGCAGTGGCTTCCGTGTGGAAGTTATATTATGGACAATTGTCAACGACAACTTAACTCTTTATATATGCGAACTAAACCATTATATACACCCAGCAGGTGGCTACTGCTGCTGCTTTGGCAGCCTTCTGCGTGGTGGTCGCCACCGCTGAACCACTGGCAGAAGCTGACCCTGAAGCCGACCCTGCACCAAGTTACACCTACGGCAAGAGGAGCGCAGATGCAGATCCCAGTCCCAGCTATGGTTCTTACGGCCGTCGCAAGAGGAGTGCAGAAGCAGATCCCAGTCCTAGCTATGGTTCTTACGGCCGTCGCAAGAGGAGTGCAGAAGCAGATCCCAGTCCTAGCTATGGTTCTTACGGCCGTCGCAAGAGGAGTGCAGAAGCAGATCCCAGTCCTAGCTATGGTTCTTACGGCCGTCGCAAGAGGAGTGCAGAAGCAGATCCCAGTCCTAGCTATGGTTCTTACGGCCGTCGCAAGAGGAGTGCAGAAGCAGATCCCAGTCCTAGTTATGGTTCTTACGGCCGTCGCAAGAGGAGTGCAGAAGCAGATCCCAGTCCTAGCTATGGTTTTTCTGGACACTATTACGGCTAACGTGACTGGACGACTGCAGAGCCTGACCCTGGTCTGGTTCCTGGCTTAAAGGGTCGTCAACCATTGGCCTGGGGATCTCTGAAAGTGGGGACAAGACAATGGCAGCCATGACAACTAGTGCTGAACATTAACCATGGCAAGCTTTTCTCTCTTACATGTTTGTGTCACTGGTTATAAGACATTATTCCAGAAAAGCAAATAAAATATAAAACAACTTCTCATACAATATATATCTATCCCTCGTCTCGCTTCTGTAAATACTGTAATGGATATGGTGGTAATCATTTTTCACTTTCTTATTTAAGCCTTGGTCCTGAAAAATCATATAACACACATGTGAAATTTTCCTTTTCATTCTATAAAGTAACCTGACAAAACCAATGATACAAACAAGTTCATAAGTCAACAAATAAACATATAAACCCATGTTCACGAGTTTTTTAGTCCCAAAAGGAGCTAGTTGGTATGAATACACAAAATATATCTCTATCTATATATCAATCTATCTATCTATCTATCTATCTATCAATATATATATATATTTTTTCCTTTTTCGCTATCTCCCGCGTTTGCGAGGTAGCGCAAGGAAACAGACGAAAGAAATGGCCCAACCAACCCCCCATACACATGTATATACATACGTCCACACACGCAAATATACATACCTACACAGCTTTCCATGGTTTACCCCAGACGCTTCACATGCCCTGATTCAATCCACTGACAGCACGTCAACCCCGGTATACCACATCGATCCAATTCACTCTATTCCTTGCCCTCCTTTCACCCTCCTGCATGTTCAGGCCCCGATCACACAAAATCTTTTTCACTCCATCTTTCCACCTCCAATTTGGTCTCCCACTTCTCCTCGTTCCCTCCACCTCCGACACATATATCCTCTTGGTCAATCTTTCCTCACTCATTCTCTCCATGTGCCCAAACCATTTCAAAACACACTCTTCTGCTCTCTCAACCACGCTCTTTTTATTTCCACACATCTCTCTTACCCTTACGTTACTTACTCGATCAAACCACCTCACACCACACATTGTCCTCAAACATCTCATTTCCAGCACATCCATCCTCCTGCGCACAACTCTATCCATAGCCCACGCCTCGCAACCATACAACATTGTTGGAACCACTATTCCTTCAAACATACCCATTTTTGCTTTCCGAGATAATGTTCTCGACTTCCACACATTCTTCAAGGCTCCCAGGATTTTAGCCCCCTCCCCCACCCTATGATCCACTTACGCTTCCATGGTTCCATCCGCTGCCAGATCCACTCCCAGATATCTAAAACACTTTACTTCCTCCAGTTTTTCTCCATTCAAACTTACCTCCCAATTGACTTGACCCTCAACCCTACTGTACCTAATAACCTTGCTCTTATTCACATTTACTCTTAACTTTCTTCTTTCACACACTTTACCAAACTCAGTCACCAGCTTCTGCAGTTTCTCACATGAATCAGCCACCAGCGCTGTATCATCAGCGAACAACAACTGACTCATTTCCCAAGCTCTCTCATCCCCAACAGACTTCATACTTGCCCCTCTTTCCAAAACTCTTGCATTCACCTCCCTAACAACCCCATCCATAAACAAACTAAACAACCATGGAGACATCACACACCCCTGCCGCAAACCTACATTGACTGAGAACCAATCACTTTCCTCTCTTCCTACACGTACACATGCCTTACATCCTCCATAAAAACTTTTCACTGCTTCTAACAACTTGCCTCCCACACCATATATTCTTAATACCTTACACAGAGCATCTCTATCAACTCTATCATATGCCTTCTCCAGATCCATAAATGCTACATACAAATCCATTTGCTTTTATAAGTATTTCTCACATACATTCTTCAAAGCAAACACCTGATCCACACATCCTCTACCACTTCTGAAACCACACTGCTCTTCCCCAATCTGATGCTCTGTACATGCCTTCACCCTCTCAATCAATACCCTCCCATATAATTTACCAGGAATACTCAACACACTTATACCTCTGTAATTTGAGCACTCACTCTTATCCCCTTTGCCTTTCTACAATGGCACTATGCACGCATTCCGCCAATCCTCAGGCACCTCACCATGAGTCATACATACATTAAATAACCTTACCAACCAGTCAATAATACAGTCACCACCTTTTTTAATAAATTCCACTGCAATACCATCCAAACCTGCTGCCTTGCCGGCTTTCATCTTCCGCAAAGCTTTTACTACCTCTTCTCTGTTTACCAAATCATTTTCCCTAACCCTCTCACTTTGCACACCACCTCAACCAAAACACCCTATATCTGCCACTCTATCATCAAACACATTCAACAAACCTTCAAAATACTCACTCCATCTCCTTCTCACCTCACCACTACTTGTTATCACCTCCCCATTTGCGCCCTTCACACAAGTTCCCATTTGCTCCCTTGTCTTACGCACTTTATTTACCTCCTTCCAAAACATCTTTTTAATCTCCCTAAAATTTAATGATAGTCTCTCACCCCAACTCTCATTTGCCCTCTTTTTCATCTCTTGCACCTTTCTCTTGACCTCCTGTCTCTTTCTTTTATACATCTCCCACTCAATTGCATTTTTTCCCTGCAAAAATCGTCCAAATGCCTCTCTCTTCTCTTTCACTAATAATCTTACTTCTTCATCCCACCACTCACTACCCTTTCTAATCAAACCACCTCCCACTCTTCTCATGCCACAAGCATCTTTTGCGCAATCCATCACTGATTCCCTAAATACATCCCATTCCTCCCCCACTCCCCTTACTTCCATTGTTCTCACCTTTTTCCATTCTGTACTCAGTACTATATATATATATATATATATATATATATATATATATATATATATATATATATATATATATATATATATATATAAATATTCTTTGTTTTTTGTCCCCGGGGATATGAAACACTAAATTCCCATGTGCACTTTCGTGTAATTATCACATCATCAGGGGATATACAACGAAAAGACGAAGGTAGGACGCCATTTGGTAAACAACTGACGAACCGAATGGAGGTCAGGTGCCTTCAAGTATGGCAAAAAGAGTATCATAAAAGAAAACATTTATTATGTATACAAGAAAGGGAACTCTTTCCAAATTTCATCAACAATAAAACTATCAAATCTTTATAGACCTTCATAAATATTACTATTACAATTCTTTGTGAATCTAACAACAGAAGATTCAATATTATTTCTCGTGTTACTGGAGTTAGATTTAATAATTGAGATGGCATTAATCCAGTCAGTACAATGTTGATGATTTCTAAATTCATTAAATAAGGGATTTGATTCTTCTCTTGCTCTTACACTATATCTATGTTGCTTAAGTCTAACAGAAAGATCCTTAACAGGCTGCTCACCAAAAACTCATCAAGACTTATACATGGTACTCTATAAACAAATCGTGCAGAACTTTCTGGGATTTCCTGATTAAGATATTTTCATAGCAGTGTTGTTTCTGAAGGCAATATTTCCATTAAAGATTTATTCAACAGAAGTAAAGTCAAAGTATTACTAAAACGGACTAGTAAAAGGTTCCTGGCGTCAAGGGGAGGTTTAGGTATAACTGTATATGATGATTTTTTTGCCAACTTAAGGGATTTATCAATGAAAGGCGTACGATACTTTAGCATGGATCCAATAGACTTTACCCTCTCAAACTGATCATCAATAACCTTTGTAATGCATGTATGTACTGCCCTAAGGAGCATAAACATCAATGATGATCATCTATCATATTGAGTTGAGTAATAATGGATATATGAGCACACATTGGTAGGTTTTATGTATATGCTAAACTTTAACATGTTTCCATCACTATGGATTATGATATCTAATAAGGGTAAAATACCATTATTTTCAATTTCTACATTATAGTTAATGGAAAGCACTAAATTCTTAAGGCAGAAATGTTTGTAATTTTCATTTCTTGGCCAAACACAAAGAACATCATCTACATTCCTAAACAAAACTGCGTTAGAGGGTAAGATATCTTTTAGTAAATTTATTTCAAAGAGTTCCATGGAAAGATTACTTCACAAAGGTTATTTCAAACAGTTCCATGGAAAGATTACTTCACAAAGGTGAAAGATGGTTCCCCATTGCCATACCAAATTTCTGAGCATAATATTCTCTATTAAATTAAAATAGAGAGTCATTTATACAAGAGGTTATCAATAAAAAACAGATAAATGAATATCTTTTATATAAGACTTCATCTAAATATTCTAAGAAGTCATCAACTTAGAACTTTTATGAACAGATATAATAAACTCTGGTATATAAAACATGAGGAATTCAGGTTGTCAAGGCAATAGACACAACGTACGTCGCAAATGAAAAAAGAATATATATAAAAGATTCAGGCTACCGAACCAACACAATAAGTACTGGCTGTCCTTCAAGGATCATCGTAATGTGGTGGGTGTGTCGCCGCCCTGGCTGGTATAAAAGACAGCGCCGCCACCACCTCACCACAGTCGGCACACAGACAATACGACGCCATGAAGACTTGGGTGAGTTGAACTTTTAACCTCCCGTCTTGTAAAACAACACATCATGCTACGGGTAGACACAACCAACTTCAGTTCTACAATACACTTTTGATGTAGACATATCATGGGATAACATTCCACGTGCTCTTGACCAGAAGTTGTCGTGTACGACTGACTATTTTCAAGACATCATTATACTTCGGTAACATTCAGTGCGCGTACTCAACGCGAGAGACAAAAACTCAATTATTTCTCCTCCTTATAAAAATAATAACCTAACTATTATTACATTTCATTATATGTGCCTTAGTTTACCTTACCGTAGACATAAGAAATCATCAGGAGGTACAACAGGTCCCCAAAGGTAATGTTATTGTGCATTTCTCTTATAGAGTGAGTGCAGGATAACTGAGGTGTAGGTGGGTGGGCAGTGGCTTCCGTGTGGAAGTTATATTATGGACAATTGTCAACGACAACTTAACTCTTTATATATGCGAACTAAACCATTATATACACCCAGCAGGTGGCTACTGCTGCTGCTTTGGCAGCCTTCTGCGTGGTGGTCGCCACCGCTGAACCACTGGCAGAAGCTGACCCTGAAGCCGACCCTGCACCAAGTTACACCTACGGCAAGAGGAGCGCAGAAGCAGATCCCAGTCCTAGCTATGGTTCTTACGGCCGTCGCAAGAGGAGTGCAGAAGCAGATCCCAGTCCTAGCTATGGTTCTTACGGCCGTCGCAAGAGGAGTGCAGAAGCAGATCCCAGTCCTAGCTATGGTTCTTACGGCCGTCGCAAGAGGAGTGCAGAAGCAGATCCCAGTCCTAGCTATGGTTCTTACGGCCGTCGCAAGAGGAGTGCAGAAGCAGATCCCAGTCCTAGTTATGGTTCTTACGGCCGTCGCAAGAGGAGTGCAGAAGCAGATCCCAGTCCTAGCTATGGTTCTTACGGCCGTCGCAAGAGGAGTGCAGAAGCAGATCCCAGTCCTAGCTATGGTTTTTCTGGACACTATTACGGCTAACGTGACTGGACGACTGCAGAGCCTGACCCTGGTCTGGTTCCTGGCTTAAAGGGTCGTCAACCATTGGCCTGGGGATCTCTGAAAGTGGGGACAAGACAATGGCAGCCATGACAACTAGTGCTGAACATTAACCATGGCAAGCTTTTCTCTCTTACATGTTTGTGTCACTGGTTATAAGACATTATTCCAGAAAAGCAAATAAAATATAAAACAACTTCTCATACAATATATATCTATCCCTCGTCTCGCTTCTGTAAATACTGTAATGGATATGGTGGTAATCATTTTTCACTTTCTTATTTAAGCCTTGGTCCTGAAAAATCATATAACACACATGTGAAATTTTCCTCTTCATTCTATAAAGTAACCTGACAAAACCAATGATACAAACAAGTTCATAAGTCAACAAATAAACATATAAACCCATGTTCACGAGTTTTTTAGTCCCAAAAGGAGCTAGTTGGTATGAATACACAAAATATATCTCTATCTATATATCAATCTATCTATCTATCTATCTATCTACCAATATATATATATATATTTTTTCCTTTTTCGCTATCTCCCGCGTTTGCGAGGTAGCGCAAGGAAACAGACGAAAGAAATGGCCCAACCAACCCCCCATACACATGTATATACATACGTCCACACACGCAAATATACATACCTACACAGCTTTCCATGGTTTACCCCAGACGCTTCACATGCCCTGATTCAATCCACTGACAGCACGTCAACCCCGGTATACCACATCGATCCAATTCACTCTATTCCTTGCCCTCCTTTCACCCTCCTGCATGTTCAGGCCCCGATCATACAAAATCTTTTTCACTCCATCTTTCCACCTCCAATTTGGTCTCCCACTTCTCCTCGTTCCCTCCACCTCCGACACATATATCCTCTTGGTCAATCTTTCCTCACTCATTTTCTCCATGTGCCCAAACCATTTCAAAACACACTCTTCTGCTCTCTCAACCACGCTCTTTTTATTTCCACACATCTCTCTTACCCTTACGTTACTTACTCGATCAAACCACCTCACACCACACATTGTCCTCAAACATCTCATTTCCAACACATCCATCCTCCTGCGCACAACTCTATCCATAGCCCACGCCTCGCAACCATACAACATTGTTGGAACCACTATTCCTTCAAACATACCCATTTTTGCTTTCCGAGATAATGTTCTCGACTTCCACACATTCTTCAAAGCTCCCAGGATTTTAGCCCCCTACCCCACCCTATGATCCACTTACGCTTCCATGGTTCCATCCGCTGCCAGATCCACTCCCAGATATCGAAAACACTTTACTTCCTCCAGTTTTTCTCCATTCAAACTTACCTCCCAATTGACTTGACCCTCAACCCTACTGTACCTAATAACCTTGCTCTTATTCACATTTACTCTTAATTTTCTTCTTTCACACACTTTACCAAACTCAGTCACCAGCTTCTGCAGTTTCTCACATGAATCAGCCACCAGCGCTGTATCATCAGCGAACAACAACTGACTCATTTCCCAAGCTCTCTCATCCCCAACAGACTTCATACTTGCCCCTCTTTCCAAAACTCTTGCATTCACCTCCCTAACAACCCCATCCATAAACAAACTAAACAACCATGGAGACATCACACACCCCTGCCGCAAACCTACATTCACTGAGAACCAATCACTTTCCTCTCTTCCTACACGTACACATGCCTTACATCCTCCATAAAAACTTTTCACTGCTTCTAACAACTTGCCTCCCACACCATATATTCTTAATACCTTACAAAGAGCATCTCTATCAACTCTATCATATGCCTTCCCCAGATCCATAAATGCTACATAGAAATCCATTTGCTTTTATAAGTATTTCTCACATACATTCTTCAAAGCAAACATCTGATCCACACATCCTCTACCACTTCTGAAACCACACTGCTCTTCCCCAATCTGATGCTCTGTACATGCCTTCACCCTCTCAATCAATACCCTCCCATATAATTTACCAGGAATACTCCACAGACTTATACCTCTGTAATTTCAGCACTCACTCTTATCCCCTTTGCCTTTCTACAATGGCACTATGCACGCATTCCGCCAATCCTCAGGCACCTCACCATGAGTCATACATACATTAAATAACCTTACCAACCAGTCAATAATACAGTCACCACCTTTTTTAATAAATTCCACTGCAATACCATCCAACCCTGCTGCCTTGCCGGCTTTCATCTTCCGCAAAGCTTTTACTACCTCTTCTCTGTTTACCAAATCATTTTCCCTAACCCTCTCACTTTGCACACCACCTCAACCAAAACACCCTATATCTGCCACTCTATCATCAAACACATTCAACAAACCTACAAAATACTCACTGCATCTACTTCTCACCTCACCACTACTTGTTATCACCTCCCCATTTGCGCCCTTCACACAAGTTCCCATTTGCTCCCTTGTCTTACGCACTTTATTTACCTCCTTCCAAAACATCTTTTTATTCTCCCTAAAATTTAATGATAGTCTCTCACCCCAACTCTCTTTTGCCCTCTTTTTCATTTCTTGCACCTTTCTCTTGACCTCCTGTCTCTTTCTTTTATACATCTCCCACTCAATTGCATTTTTTCCCTGCAAAAATCGTCCAAATGCCTCTCTCTTCTCTTTCACTAATAATCTTACTTCTTCATCCCACCACTCACTACCCTTTCTAATCAAACCACCTCCCACTCTTCTCATGCCACAAGCATCTTTTGCGCAATCCATCACTGATTCCCTAAATACATCCCATTTCTCCCCCACTCCCCTTACTTCCATTGTTCTCACCTTTTTCCATTCTGTACTTAGTACTATATATATATATATATATATATATATATATATATATATATATATTTATATATATATATATATACACACACACATATATATATATATATATATATATATATATATATATATATATATATACACACACACACACACATATATATATATATATATATATATATATATATATATATATATATATATATATATATATATATATATATATGTATATATATATATATATATATTCTTTGTTTTTTGTCCCCCGGGATATGAAACACTAAATTTCCATGTGCACTTTCGTGTAATTATCACATCATCAGGGGATATACAACGAAAAGACGAAGGTAGGACGCCATTTGGTAAACAACTGACGAACCGAATGGAGGTCAGGTGCCTTCAAGTATGGCAAAAAGAGTATCATAAAAGAAAACATTTATTATGTATACAAGAAAGGGAACTCTTTCCAAATTTCATCAACAATAAAACTATCAAATCTTTATAGACCTTCATAAATATTACTATTACAATTCTTTGTGAATCTAACAACAGAAGATTCAATGATATTTCTCGTGTTACTGGAGTTAGATTTAATAATTGAGATGGCATTAATCCAGTCAGTACAATGTTGATGATTTCTAAATTCATTAAATAAGGGATTTGATTCTTCTCTTGCTCTTACACTATATCTATGTTGCTTAAGTCTAACAGAAAGATCCTTAACAGGCTGCTCACCAAAAACTTATCAAGACTTATACATGGTACTCTATAAACATATCGTACAGAACTTTCTGGGATTTCCTGATTAAGATATTTTCATAGCAGTGTTGTTTCTGAAGGCAATATTTCCATTAAAGGGTTTATTCAACAGAAGTAAAGTCAAATTATTACTAAAACGGACTAGTAAAAGGTTCCTGGCGTCAAGGGGAGGTTTAGGTATAACTGTATATGATGATTTTTTTGCCAACTTAAGGGATTTATCAATGAAAGGCGTACGATACTTTAGCATGGATCCAATAGACTTTACCCTCTCAAACTGATCATCAATAACCTTTGTAATGCATGTATGTACTGCCCTAAGGAGCATAAACATCAATGATGATCATCTATCATATTGAGTTGAGTAATAATGGATATATGAGCACACATTGGTAGGTTTTATGTATATGCTAAACTTTAACATGTTTCCATCACTATGGATTATGATATCTAATAAGGGTAAAATACCATTACTTTCAATTTCTACATTATAGTTAATGGAAAGCACTAAATTCTTAAGGCAGAAATGTTTGTAATTTTCATTTCTTGGCCAAACACAAAGAACATCATCTACATTTCTAAACAAAACTGCGTTAGAGGGTAAGATATCTTTTAGTAAATTTATTTCAAAGACTTCCATGGAAAGATTACTTCACAAAGGTTATTTCAAACAGTTCCATGGAAAGATTACTTCACAAAGGTGAAAGATGGTTCCCCATTGCCATACCAAATTTCTGAGCATAATATCCTCTATTAAATTAAAATAGAGAGTCATTTATACAAGAGGTTATCAATAAAAACCAGATAAATGAATATCTTTTATATAAGACTTCATCTAAATATTCTAAGAAGTCATCAACTTAGAACTTTTATGAACAGATATAATAAACTCTGGTATATAAAACATGAGGAATTCAGGTTGTCAAGGCAATAGACACAACGTACGTCGCAAATGAAAAAAGAATATATATAAAAGATTCAGGCTACCGAACCAACACAATAAGTACTGGCTGTCCTTCAAGGATCATCGTAATGTGGTGGGTGTGTCGCCGCCCTGGCTGGTATAAAAGACAGCGCCGCCACTACCTCACCACAGTCGGCACACAGACAATCCGACGCCATGAAGACTTGGGTGAGTTGAACTTTTAACCTCCCGTCTTGTAAAACAACACATCATGCTACGGGTAGACACAACCAACTTCAGTTCTACAATACACTTTTGATGTAGACATATCATGGGATAACATTCCACGTGCTCTTGACCAGAAGTTGTCGTGTACGACTGACTATTTTCAAGACATCATTATACTTCGGTAACATTCAGTGCGCGTACTCAACGCGAGAGACAAAAACTCAATTATTTCCCCTCCTTATAAAAATAATAACCTAACTATTATTACATTTCATTATATGTGCCTTAGTTTACCTTACCGTAGCCATAAGAAATCATCAGGAGGTACAACAGGTCCCCAAAGGTAATGTTATTGTGCATTTCTCTTATAGAGTGAGTGCAGGATAACTGAGGTGTAGGTGGGTGGGCAGTGGCTTCCGTGTGGAAGTTATATTATGGACAATTGTCAACGACAACTTAACTCTTTATATATGCGAACTAAACCATTATATACACCCAGCAGGTGGCTACTGCTGCTGCTTTGGCAGCCTTCTGCGTGGTGGTCGCCACCGCTGAACCACTGGCAGAAGCTGACCCTGAAGCCGACCCTGCACCAAGTTACACCTACGGCAAGAGGAGCGCAGAAGCAGATCCCAGTCCTAGTTATGGTTCTTACGGCCGTCGCAAGAGGAGTGCAGAAGCAGATCCCAGTCCTAGCTATGGTTCTTACGGCCGTCGCAAGAGGAGTGCAGAAGCAGATCCCAGTCCTAGCTATGGTTCTTACGGCCGTCGCAAGAGGAGCGCAGAAGCAGATCCCAGTTCCAGCTATGGTTCTTACGGCCGTCGCAAGAGGAGTGCAGAAGCAGATCCCAGTCCTAGTTATGGTTCTTACGGCCGTCGCAAGAGGAGTGCAGAAGCAGATCCCAGTCCTAGTTTTGGTTTTTCTGGACACTTTTCCGGCTAACGTGACTGGACGACTGCAGAGCCTGACCCTGGTCTGGTTCCTGGCTTAAAGGGTCGTCAACCATTGGCCTGGGGATCTCTGAAAGTGGGGACAAGACAATGGCAGCCATGACAACTAGTGCTGAACATTAACCATGGCAAGCTTTTCTCTCTTACATGTTTGTGTCACTGGTTATAAGACATTATTCCAGAAAAGCAAATAAAATATAAAACAACTTCTCATACAATATATATCTATCCCTCGTCTCGCTTCTGTAAATACTGTAATGGATATGGTAGTAATCATTTTTCACTTTCTTATTTAAGCCTTGGTCCTGAAAAATCATGTAACACACATGTGAAATTTTCCTTTTCATTCTATAAAGTAACCTGACAAAACCAATGATACAAACAAGTTCATAAGTCAACAAATAAACATATAAACCCATGTTCACGAGTTTTTTAGTCCCAAAAGGAGCTAGTTGGTATGAATACACAAAATATATCTCTATCTATATATCAATCTATCTATCTATCTCTCTATCTACCAATATATATATATATTTTTTCCTTTTTCGCTATCTCCCGCGTTTGCGAGGTAGCGCAAGGAAACAGACGAAAGAAATGGCCCAACCAACCCCCCATACACATGTATATACATACGTCCACACACGCAAATATACATACCTACACAGCTTTCCATGGTTTACCCCAGACGCTTCACATGCCCTGATTCAATCCACTGACAGCACGTCAACCCCGGTATACCACATCGATCCAATTCACTCTATTCCTTGCCCTCCTTTCACCCTCCTGCATGTTCAGGCCCCGATCACACAAAATCTTTTTCACTCCATCTTTCCACCTCCAATTTGGTCTCCCACTTCTCCTCGTTCCCTCCACCTACGACACATATATCCTCTTGGTCAATCTTTCCTCACTCATTCTCTCCATGTGCCCAAACCATTTCAAAACACACTCTTCTGCTCTCTCAACCACGCTCTTTTTATTTCCACACATCTCTCTTACCCTTACGTTACTTACTCGATCAAACCACCTCACACCACACATTGTCCTCAAACATCTCATTTGCAGCACATCCATCCTCCTGCGCACAACTCTATCCATAGCCCACGCCTCGCAACCATACAACATTGTTGGAACCACTATTCCTTCAAACATACCCATTTTTGCTTTCCGAGATAATGTTCTCGACTTCCACACATTCTTCAAGGCTCCCAGGACTTTAGCCCCCTACACCACCCTATGATCCACTTACGCTTCCATGGTTCCATCCGCTGCCAGATCCACTTGCAGATATCTAAAACACTTTATTTCCCCCAGTTTTTCTCCATTCAAACTTACCTCGCAATTGACTTGACCCTCAACCCTACTGTACCTAATAACCTTGCTCTTATTCACATTTACTCTTAATTTTCTTCTTTCACACACTTTACCAAACTCAGTCACCAGCTTCTGCAGTTTCTCACATGAATCAGCCACCAGCGCTGTATCATCAGCGAACAACAACTGACTCATTTCCCAAGCTCTCTCATCCCCAACAGACTTCATACTTGCCCCTCTTTCCAAAACTCTTGCATTCACCTCCCTAACAACCCCATCCATAAACAAACTAAACAACCATGGAGACATCACACACCCCTGCCGCAAACCTACATTGACTGAGAACCAATCACTTTCCTCTCTTCCTACACGTACACATGCCTTACATCCTCCATAAAAACTTTTCACTGCTTCTAACAACTTGCCTCCCACACCATATATTCTTAATACCTTACACAGAGCATCTCTATCAACTCTATCATATGCCTTCTCCAAATCCATAAATGCTACATACAAATCCATTTGCTTTTATAAGTATTTCTCACATACATTCTTCAAAGCAAACATCTGATCCACACATCCTCTACCACTTCTGAAACCACACTGCTCTTCCCCAATCTGATGCTCTGTACATGCCTTCACCCTCTCAATCAATACCCTCCCATATAATTTACCAGGAATACTCAATACACTTATACCTCTGTAATTTGAGCACTCACTCTTATCCCCTTTGCCTTTCTACAATGGCACTATGCACGCATTCCGCCAATCCTCAGGCACCTCACCATGAGTCATACATACATTAAATAACCTTACCAACCAGTCAATAATACAGTCACCACCTTTTTTAATAAATTCCACTGCAATACCATCCAACCCTGCTGCCTTGCCGGCTTTCATCTTCCGCAAAGCTTTTACTACCTCTTCTCTGTTTACCAAATCATTTTCCCTAACCTCTCACTTTGCACACCACCTCAACCAAAACACCCTATATCTGCCACTCTATCATCAAACACATTCAACAAACCTACAAAATACTCACTGCATCTACTTCTCACCTCACCACTACTTGTTATCACCTCCCCATTTGCGCCCTTCACACAAGTTCCCATTTGCTCCCTTGTCTTACGCACTTTATTTACCTCCTTCCAAAACATCTTTTTATTCTCCCTAAAATTTAATGATAGTCTCTCACCCCAACTCTCTTTTGCCCTCTTTTTCATTTCTTGCACCTTTCTCTTGACCTCCTGTCTCTTTCTTTTATACATCTCCCACTCAATTGCATTTTTTCCCTGCAAAAATCGTCCAAATGCCTCTCTCTTCTCTTTCACTAATAGTCTTACTTCTTCATCCCACCACTCACTACCCTTTCTAATCAAACCACCTCCCACTCTTCTCATGCCACAAGCATCTTTTGCGCAATCCATCACTGATTCCCTAAATACATCCCATTTCTCCCCCACTCCCCTTACTTCCATTGTTCTCACCTTTTTCCATTCTGTACTCAGTACTATATATATATATGTATATATATATATATATATATATATATATATATATATATATATATATATATATATATATATATATATATATATATATATATACACACACACATATATATATATATATATATATATATATATATATATATATATATATATATGCAAGAGTCCTGGAAAGAGGGGCAAGTATGAAGTCTGTTGGGGATGAGAGAGCTTGGGAAGTGAGTCAGTTGTTGTTAGCTGATGATACAGCGCTGGTGGCTGATTCATGTGAGAAACTGCAGAAGCTGGTGACTGAGTTTGGTAAAGTGTGTGGAAGAAGAAAGTTAAGAGTAAATGTGAATAAGAGCAAGGTTATTAGGTACAGTAGGGTTGAGGGTCAAGTCAATTGGGAGGTGAGTTTGAATGGAGAGAAACTGGAGGAAGTGAAGTGTTTTAGATATCTGGGAGTGGATCTGTCAGCGGATGGAACCATGGAAGCGGAAGTGGATCATAGGGTGGGGGAGGGGGCGAAAATTTTGGGAGCCTTGAAAAATGTGTGGAAGTCGAGAACATTATCTCGGAAAGCAAAAATGGGTATGTTTGAAGGAATAGTGGTTCCAACAATGTTGTATGGTTGCGAGGCGTGGGCTATGGATAGAGTTGTGCGCAGGAGGATGGATGTGCTGGAAATGAGATGTTTGAGGACAATGTGTGGTGTGAGGTGGTTTGATCGAGTAAGTAACGTAAGGGTAAGAGAGATGTGTGGAAATAAAAAGAGCGTGGTTGAGAGAGCAGAAGAGGGTGTTTTGAAATGGTTTGGGCACATGGAGAGAATGAGTGAGGAAACATTGACCAAGAGGATATATGTGTCGGAGGTGGAGGGAACGAGGAGAAGAGGGAGACCAAATTGGAGGTGGAAAGATGGAGTGAAAAAGATTTTGTGTGATCGGGGCCTGAACATGCAGGAGGGTGAAAGGAGGGCAAGGAATAGAGTGAATTGGAGCGATGTGGTATACAGGGGTTGACGTGCTGTCAGTGGATTGAATCAAGGCATGTGAAGCGTCTGGGTAAACCATGGAAAGCTGTGTAGGTATGTATATTTGCGTCTGTGGACGTGTGTATGTGCATGTGTATGGGGGGGGGTTGGGCCATTTCTTTCGTCTGTTTCCTTGCGCTACCTCGCAAACGCGGGAGACAGCGACAAAGTAAAAAAAAAAAAAAAAAAATATATATATATATATATATATATATATATATATATATTCTTTGTTTTTTGTCCCCCGGGATATGAAACACTAAATTTCCATGTGCACTTTCGTGTAATTATCACATCATCAGGGGATATACAACGAAAAGACGAAGGTAGGACGCCATTTGGTAAACAACTGACGAACCGAATGGAGGTCAGGTGCCTTCAAGTATGGCAAAAAGAGAATCATAAAAGAAAACATTTATTATGTATACAAGAAAGGGAACTCTTTCCAAATTTCATCAACAATAAAACTATCAAATCTTTATAGACCTTCATAAATATTACTATTACAATTCTTTGTGAATCTAACAACAGAAGATTCAATGATATTTCTCGTGTTACTGGAGTTAGATTTAATAATTGAGATGGCATTAATCCAGTCAGTACAATGTTGATGATTTCTAAATTCATTAAACAAGGGATTTGATTCTTCTCTTGCTCTTACACTATATCTATTTTGTTTAAGTCTAACAGAAAGATCCTTAACAGGCTGCTCACCAAAAACTTATCAAGACTTATACATGGTACTCTATAAACATATCGTACAGAACTTTCTGGGATTTCCTGATTAAGATATTTTCATAGCAGTGTTGTTTCTGAAGGCAATATTTCCATTAAAGAGTTTATTCAACAGAAGTAAAGTCAAATTATTACTAAAACAGAAAAGTAAAAGGTTCCTGGCGTCAAGGGGAGGTTTAGGTATAACTGTATATGATGATTTTTTTGCCAACTTAGAGGGTTTATCAATGAAAGGCGTACGATACTTTAGCATGGATCCAATAGACTTTACCCTCTCAAACTGATCATCAATAACCTTTGTAATGCATGTATGTACTGCCCTAAGGAGCATAAACATCAATGATGATCATCTATCATATTGAGTTGAGTAATAATGGATATATGAGCACACATTGGTAGGTTTTATGTATATGCTAAACTTTAACATGTTTCCATCACTATGGATTATGATATCTAATAAGGGTAAAATACCATTACTTTCAATTTCTACATTATAGTTAATGGAAAGCACTAAATTCTTAAGGCAGAAATGTTTGTAATTTTCATTTCTTGGCCAAACACAAAGAACATCATCTACATTTCTAAACAAAACTGCGTTAGAGGGTAAGATATCTTTTAGTAAATTTATTTCAAAGACTTCCATGGAAAGATTACTTCACAAAGGTTATTTCAAACAGTTCCATGGAAAGATTACTTCACAAAGGTGAAAGATGGTTCCCCATTGCCATACCAAATTTCTGAGCATAATATCCTCTATTAAATTAAAATAGAGAGTCATTTATACAAGAGGTTATCAATAAAAACCAGATAAATGAATATCTTTTATATAAGACTTCATCTAAATATTCTAAGAAGTCATCAACTTAGAACTTTTATGAACAGATATAATAAACTCTGGTATATAAAACATGAGGAATTCAGGTTGTCAAGGCAATAGACACAACGTACGTCGCAAATGAAAAAAGAATATATATAAAAGATTCAGGCTACCGAACCAACACAATAAGTACTGGCTGTCCTTCAAGGATCATCGTAATGTGGTGGGTGTGTCGCCGCCCTGGCTGGTATAAAAGACAGCGCCGCCACCACCTCACCACAGTCGGCACACAGACAATCCGACGCCATGAAGACTTGGGTGAGTTGAACTTTTAACCTCCCATCTTGTAAAACAACACATCATGCTACGGGTAGACACAACCAACTTCAGTTCTACAATACACTTTTGATGTAGACATATCATGGGATAACATTCCACGTGCTCTTGACCAGAAGTTGTCGTGTACGACTGACTATTTTCAAGACATCATTATACTTCGGTAACATTCAGTGCGCGTACTCAACGCGAGAGACAAAAACTCAATTATTTCTCCTCCTTATAAAAATAATAACCTAACTATTATTACATTTCATTATATGTGCCTTAGTTTACCTTACCGTAGACATAAGAAATCATCAGGAGGTACAACAGGTCCCCAAAGGTAATGTTATTGTGCATTTCTCTTATAGAGTGAGTGCAGGATAACTGAGGTGTAGGTGGGTGGGCAGTGGCTTCCGTGTGGAAGTTATATTATGGACAATTGTCAACGACAACTTAACTCTTTATATATGCGAACTAAACCATTATATACACCCAGCAGGTGGCTACTGCTACTGCTTTGGCAGCCTTCTGCGTGGTGGTCGCCACCGCTGAACCACTGGCAGAAGCTGACCCTGAAGCCGACCCTGCACCAAGTTACACCTACGGCAAGAGGAGCGCAGAAGCAGATCCCAGTCCCAGCTATGGTTCTTACGGCCGTCGCAAGAGGAGTGCAGAAGCAGATCCCAGTCCTAGTTATGGTTCTTACGGCCGTCGCAAGAGGAGCGCAGAAGCAGATCCCAGTCCTAGTTATGGTTCTTACGGCCGTCGCAAGAGGAGCGCAGAAGCAGATCCCAGTCCTAGCTATGGTTCTTACGGCCGTCGCAAGAGGAGTGCAGAAGCAGATCCCAGTCCTAGCTATGGTTTTTCTGGACACTATTACGGCTAACGTGACTGGACGACTGCAGAGCCTGACCCTGGTCTGGTTCCTGGCTTAAAGGGTCGTCAACCATTGGCCTGGGGATCTCTGAAAGTGGGGACAAGACAATGGCAGCCATGACAACTAGTGCTGAACATTAACCATGGCAAGCTTTTCTCTCTTACATGTTTGTGTCACTGGTTATAAGACATTATTCCAGAAAAGCAAATAAAATATAAAACAACTTCTCATACAATATATATCTATCCCTCGTCTCGCTTCTGTTACTAAATACTGTAATGGATATGGTGGTAATCATTTTTCACCTTATCATTTAAGCCTTAGTCTTGAAGTATCATATAACACATATGTGAAATTTTCATTTCATAATATTAAGGAACCTGACAAAATCATGAATATTTTTGGTCCACAAGGAGCTAGCTATATATGAATATATCTATCTACACACACACACACACACACACACACACACACACACACACCACACACACACACACACACAAACACACACGCACACATTTATATATATATATATATATATATATATATATATATATATATATATATATATATATATTTATATATATATATATATATATATATATATATATATATATATATATATATATATATATATATATATATGTTTTATTTATTTATTTATTTTACTTTGTCGCTGTCTCCCGCGTTTGCGAGGTAGCGCAAGGAAACTGACGAAAGAAAATGGCCCAACCTACCCCCATACACATGTATATACATACACGTCCACACACGCAAATATACATATCTATACATCTCAATGTACACATATATATACACACACAAACATATACATATATACACATGAACATAATTCATACTGTCTGCCTTTATTTATTCCCATCCCCACCTTGCCACACATGGAATAACATCCCCCTCCCCCCTCATGTGTGCGAGGTAGCGCTAGGAAAAGACAACAAAGGCCCCATTTGTTCACACTCAGTCTCTAGCTGTCATTTAATAATGCCCGAAACCACAGCTCCCTTTCCACATCCAAGCCCCATAGAACATTCCAGGGTTTACCCCAGACGCTTCACATGCCCCGATTCAATCCATTGACAGCACGTTGACCCCGGTATACCACATCGTTCCAATTCACTCTATTCCTTGCACGCCTTTCACCCTCCTGCATGTTCAGGCCCCGATCACTCAAAATCTTTATCACTCCATCTTTCCACCTCCAATTTGGTCTCCCACTTCTCCTCGTTCCCTTCACCTCCGACACATATATCTTCTTGGTCAATCTTTCCTCACTCATTCTCTCCATGTGACCAAACCATTTCAAAACACCCTCTTCTGCTCTCTCAACCAGACTCTTTTTATTTCAACACATCTCTCTTACCCTAACATTACTTACTCTATCAAACCACCTCACACCACATATTGTCCTCAAACATCTCATTTCCAGCACATCCACCCACCTGCGCACAACTCTATCCATATATACATATATATACATATATATATATATATATATATATATATATATATATATATATATATATATATATATAGCGGTACCTCGCGTGGTGGAGGGGTGGTATTTCCTGTGTGACGGGGTGGAAACGAGAATAAATGAAGGCAGCAAGTATGAATATGTACATGTGAATTTATGTATATGTCTGTGTATGTATATGTATGTATACGTTGAAATGTATAGATAGGTATATGTGCGTGTGTGTGTGTTTATGTATATACATGTGTATGTGGGTGGGTTGGGCAATTCTTTCGTCTGTTTCCTTGCGCTTCCTCGCTAACGCGGGAGACGGCGATTAAGTATGATAAATGAATAAATAAAGAAATATATATATATATATATATATATATATATATATATATATATATATATATATATATATATATATATATATATATATGGGATGTATTTAGAGAAGCAGTGATGGCTTGCGCAAAAGATGCTTGTGGCATGAGAGGCGTGGGAGGTGGGCAGATTAGAAAGGGTAGTGAGTGGTAGGATGAAGAAGTAAGTTTATTAATGAAAGAGAAGAGAGAGGCTTTGGACGATCTTTGCGGGGAAATAATGCAAATGGCTGGGAGACGTATAAAAGAAAGAGGCAAGAGGTCAAGAGAAAGGTGCAAGAGGCGAAAAAGAGAGCAAATGAGCGTTGCGGTAAGAGAGTATCATTAAATTTTAGAGAGAATAAAAAGATGTTTTGGAAGGAAGTAAATAAAGTGCGTAAGACAAGGTAACATCAGTGAAGGGGGCAAATGGGGAGATGATAATAAGTAGTGGTGATGTGAGGAGATGGAGTGAGTATTTTCAAGAATTGTTGAATGTGTTTCATGATAAAGTGGCAGATATACGGTGTTTTGGTTGAGGTGGTTTGCGAAGTCAGAGGGTTAGGGAGGATGATTGGGTAAACAGAGAAGAGGTAGTAAAAGCTTTGCGGAAGATGAAAGCCGGCAAGGCAACGGGTTTGGATGGTACTACAATGGAATTTATTAAAAACGGGGGTGACTGTGTTGGTAACTGGTTAGTAAAGTTATCTAATGTATGTATGACTCATGGTGAGGTGCCTGAGGATTGGCGGAATGCTTGCATAGTGCCATTGTAGAAACCCAAAGGGGATAAGGGTGAGCGCTCAAATTTCAGAGGTATAAGTCTGTTGAGTATTCCTGGGAAATTATATGGGAGGGTATTGATTGAGAGGGTGAAGGCATGTACAGATCATCAGATTGGGGAAGAGCAGGGTGGTTTCAGAAGTGGTAGAAGATGTGTGGATCAGGTGTTTGCTTTGAAGAATGTATGTGAGAAATACTTAGAAAAGAAAATGGATTTGTATGTAGCATTTATGGATCTCGAGAAGGCATATAACAGAGCTGATAGAGATGTTCTCTGAAAGTCATCAATTTGGAACTTTTATGAACAGAGATAATAAACTCTGGTATATACAACATAAGGAATTCAGGTTGTCAAGGCAATCGACACAACGTACGTCGCCTATGAAAAAAAAATATATAAAAGATTCAGGCTACCGAACCAACACAATAAGTACTGGCTGTCCTTCAAGGATCATCGTAATGTGGTGGGTGTGTCGCCGCCCTGGCTGGTATAAAAGACAGCGCCGCCACCACCTCACCACAGTCGGCACACAGACAATCCGACGCCATGAAGACTTGGGTGAGTTGAACTTTTAACCTCCCATCTTGTAAAACAACACATCATGCTACGGGTAGACACAACCAACTTCAGTTCTACAATACACTTTTGATGTAGACATATCATGGGATAACATTCCACGTGCTCTTGACCAGAAGTTGTCGTGTACGACTGACTATTTTCAAGACATCATTATACTTCGGTAACATTCAGTGCGCGTACTCAACGCGAGAGACAAAAACTCAAATATTTCCCCTGCTTATAAAAATAATAACCTAACTATTATTACATTTCATTATATGTGCCTTAGTTTACCTTACCGTAGACATAAGAAATCATCAGGAGGTACAACAGGTCCCCAAAGGTAATGTTATTGTGCATTTCTCTTATAGAGTGAGTGCAGGATAACTGAGGTGTAGGTGGGTGGGCAGTGGCTTCCGTGTGGAAGTTATATTATGGACAATTGTCAACGACAACTTAACTCTTTATATATGCGAACTAAACCATTATATACACCCAGCAGGTGGCTACTGCTGCTGCTTTGGCAGCCTTCTGCGTGGTGGTCGCCACCGCTGAACCACTGGCAGAAGCTGACCCTGAAGCCGACCCTGCACCAAGTTACACCTACGGCAAGAGGAGCGCAGAAGCAGATCCCAGTCCTAGTTATGGTTCTTACGGCCGTCGCAAGAGGAGTGCAGAAGCAGATCCCAGTCCTAGCTATGGTGATTATGGCCGTCGCAAGAGGAGCGCAGAAGCAGATCCCAGTCCTAGCTATGGTTCTTACGGCCGTCGCAAGAGGAGCGCAGAAGCAGATCCCAGTCCTAGCTATGGTTTTTATGGCCGTCGCAAGAGGAGTGCAGAAGCAGATCCCAGTCCTAGCTATGGTTCTTACGGCCGTCGCAAGAGGAGTGCAGAAGCAGATCCCAGTCCTAGCTATGGTTCTTACGGCCGTCGCAAGAGGAGTGCAGAAGCAGATCCCAGTCCTAGCTATGGTTTTTCTGGACACTATTACGGCTAACGTGACTGGACGACTGCAGAGCCTGACCCTGGTCTGGTTCCTGGCTTAAAGGGTCGTCAACCATTGGCCTGGGGATCTCTGAAAGTGGGGACAGGACAATGGCAGCCATGACAACTAGTGCTGAACATTAACCATGGCAAGCTTTTCTCTCTTACATGTTTGTGTCACTGGTTATAAGACATTATTCCAGAAAAGCAAATAAAATATAAAACAACTTCTCATACAATATATATCTATCCCTCGTCTCGCTTCTGTAAATACTGTAATGGATATGGTGGTAATCATTTTTCACCTTATTATTTAAGCCTTAGTCTTGAAGTATCATATAACACATATGTGAAATTTTCATTTCATAATATTAAGGAACCTGACAAAATCATGAATTTTTTGGTCCCAAAAGGAGCTAGCTATATATCAATATATCTATCTACACACACATACACACACACACACACATTTATATATATATATATATATATATATATATATATATATATATATATATATATATATATATATATATATATGCCTGAGGATTGGCGGAATGAGTGCATAGTGCCATTGTACAAAGGCAAAGGGGCTAAGAGTGAGTGCTCAAATTACAGAGGTATAAGTTTGTTGAGTATTCCTGGTAAATTATATAGGAGGGTATTGATTGAGAGGGTGAAGGCATGTACAGTGCATCAGATTGGGGAAGAGCAGTGTGGCTTCAGAAGTGGTAGAGGATGTGTGGATCAGGTGTTTGCTTTGAAGAATGTATGTGAGAAATACTTAGAAAAGCAAATGGATTTGTATGTAGCATTTATGGATCTGGAGAAGGCATATGATAGAGTTGATAGAGATGCTCTGTGTAAGGTATTAAGAATATATGGTGTGGGAGGCAAGTTGTTAGAAGCAGTGAAAAGTTTTTATCGAGGATGTAAGGCATGTGTACGTGTAGGAAGAGAGGAAAGTGATTGGTTCTCAGTGAATGTAGGTTTGCGGCAGGGGTGTGTGATGTCCCCATGGTTGTTTAATTTGTTTATGGATGGGGTTGTTAAGGAGGTGAATGCAAGAGTTTTGGAAAGAGGGGCAAGTATGAAGTCTGTTGGGGATAAGAGAGCTTGGGAAGTGAGTCAGTTGTTGTTCGCTGATGATATAGCGCTGGTGGCTGATTCATGTGAGAAACTGCAGAAGCCGATGACTGAGTTTGGTAAAGTGTGTGAAAGAAGAAAGTTAAGAGTAAATGTGAATAAGAGCAAGTGTTATTAGGTACAGTAGGGTTGAGGGTCAAGTCAATTGGGAGGTAAGTTTGAATGGAGAAAAACTGGAGGAAGTAAAGTGTTTTAGATATCAGGGAGTGGATCTGGCAGCGGATGAAACCATGGAAGCGGAAGTGGATCATAGGGTTGGGATGGGGCGAAAATTCTGGGAGCCTTGAAGAATGTTTGGAAGTCGAGAACATTACCGCAGGAAGCAAAAATGGGTATGTTTGAAGGAATAGTGGTTCTAACAATGTTGTATGGTTGTGAGGAGGAGGGTGGATGTGCTGGAAATGAGATGTTTCAGGACAATATGTGGTGTGAGGTGGTTTGGTCGAGTAAGTAATAATAGGGTAAGAGAGATGTGTGGTAATAAAAAGAGTATCATTGAGAGAGCAGAAGAGGGTGTTTTGAAATGGTTTGGTCACATGGAGAGAATGAGTGAGGAAAGATTGACCAAGAGGATATATGTGTCGGAGGTGGAGGGAACGAGGAGAAGTGGGAGACCAAATTGGAGGTGAAAAGATGGAGTGAAAAAGATTTTGAGTGATCGGGGCCTGAACATGCAGGAGGGTGAAAGGCGGGTAAGGAATAGAGTAAATTGGAACGATGTGGTATAACGGGGTCGACGTGCTGTCAGTGGATTGAATCAGGGCATGTGAAGCGTCTGGGGTAAACCATGGAAAGTTCTGTGGGGCCTGGATGTGGAAAGGGAGCTGTGGTTTCGGGCATTATTACATGACAGCTAGAGAGTGAGTGTGAACGAATGGGCCCTTTGTTTTTGTTTTCCTAGCGCTACCTTGCACACATGAGGGGGGAGGGGGATGTTATTCCATGTGTGGCGAGGTGGCGATGGGAATAAATAAAGGCAGACTATGAATTATGTACATGTGTATATATGTATATGTCTGTGTGTGTGTATATATATGTGTACATTGAGATGTATATATATGTGTACATTGAGATGTATAGGTATGTATATTTGCGTGTGTGGACGTGTAAGTATATTTATGTGTATGGGGGTGGGTTGGGCCATTTCTTTCGTCTGTTTTGCGCTACCTCGCAAACGCGGGAGACAGCGACAAAGCAAAATAAATAAATAAATAAATATATATATATATATATATACATATATATATATATATATATATATATATATATATATATATATATATATATATATATATATATATATATTCAATATCATACTTAACCGCAGTTTCCCGCGTTAGCGAGGTAGCGCCAGGAAACAAACGAAAACTGGCCCATTCACTCATATACATACATAAATGCCCATGGACGCAAATATACATACATATACATATCAACATATACATACACATACACAAACATAAATACACATGAACATATTCACACTTGCTTGCCTTCATCCATTCCTGTCGTTACCACGCCACAAAGGATATAGCGTCGCTACCCATCGTTTGGCGAGGTAGCGCCAGAAAACAGATTAAAAGGTCATATTCGCTCACACCCAGTCTCTAGCTGTCATGTGTAATGTATCGACACCACAGCTCCCTATCCACATCCAGGCCCCACAGACCTTTCCATGGTTTACCCAAGAAACTTCACAAGCCTTAGTTCAGTCCACTGACAGCACGTCGACCCTGGTATACCACATCGTTCCAATTCACTCTATATCTGGCACGCCTCTTACCCTCTGTTATGTTCAGGCCCCAATCGCTCAAAAACCTTTTCACTCCGTCCTTTCACCTCCAATTTGTTCTCCCGCTTCTCCTTGTTCCCTCCACCTCTGACACATATATCCTATTGGTCAATCTTTCCTCACTCATTCTCTCCATATGTCCAAACCATTTCAACACGCCCTCTTCTGTTCTCTCAACCACACTCTTTTTATTACCACATATCTCTCTTACCCTTTCATTACTTACTCGGTCAAACCACCTCACACCACATATTGTCCTCAAACATTTCCAGGACATCCACCCTCTTCCGTACAACCCTATATATAGCCCATGCCTGGCAACCATATAACATTGTTGGAACTACTATTCCTTCAAACATACCCATTTTTGCTCTCCGAGATAACGTTCTCTTCTTCCAAACATTCTTCATCACTTTCAGAACCTTCACCCCTTCCCCCACCCTGTAAATCACCTCCACTTCCATAGTTCCATCCGCTGCTAAGTCAACTCCCAGATATCTAAAACACTTCACTTCCTCCAATTGTTCTCCATTCAAACTTACATCCCAATTAACTTGTCCCTCAACCCTACTGAACCTAACAACCTTGCTCTTATTCACATTTACTCTCAACTTTCTCCTTCCACACACTTTTCCAAACTCAGTCACCAACCTCTGCAGTTTCTCACCCGAATCACCCACAAGAGCTGTGTCATCGGCGAACAACAAAAGACTCATTTCCCAAGCTTTTTCATACACATTAGACTGCATACTCGCCCCACTCTCCAATACTCTTGCATTTACCTCCCTAACCACCCCATCCATAAACAAATAAAACAACCATGGGGACATCACGCACCCCTGCCGCAAACCTACATTCACTGAGAACCAATCACTTTCCCCTCTTCCTACTCGTACACATGCCTTACAACCTTGGTGAAAACTGTTCACAGCTTCTAGCAACTTACTTCCCACATGGTATACTCTTAAAACCTTCCACAAAGCATCTCTATCATCCCTATCATAAGCCTTCTCCAGCTCCCTAAATGCTACATACAAATCCATCTGCTTTTCTAAATATTTCTCACATACATTCTTTAAAGCAAACACCTGATCCACACATCCTCTACCACTTCTGAAACCACACTGCTCTTCCCTAGTCTGATGCTCTGTACATGCCTTCACCCTCTCAACAGGGGTTATCATATCCTAGCCGTAATGCTCCCATCTCCTACGCAGGGAACCCGGGTTCGATCCTGGCTGTTGGAGGTATGTTATACAGTGGTGCGTGTTCATATGCACTATTTACGCATATATATGTATATATATATATATATATATATATATATATATATATATATATATATATATATATATATATATATATATATAGAGAGAGAGAGAGAGAGAGAGAGAGAGAGAGAGAGAGAGAGAGAGAGAGAGATTGTGTGAACGAATGTGGCCTTTGTTGTCTTTTCCCAGCGTTACCTCGCGCGCGCGCTAACGCGGGAGACAGCGACTAAGTATAATAAATAATAAATATAAACATATATCTATTTATATCTATTATACTTAATCACTTATTCATACTTGCTGCCTTTCTCCATTCACGTCGCCACCCCGTCATACATGCCATGGTTCAATACACTGACAGCATGTCCACTCCGGTACACCATATCGTTCCAATTCACTCAATTCCTTGCATGCCTTTCACCCTCCAGCATGTTCAGGCCCCGATCGCTCAAAATCTTTTTCACTCAATCTTTCCACCTCCAATCTGGTCCCCCGCATCTCCTCGTTCCCTCCACCTCAGACACATATATCCTCTTGGTCAATCTTTCCTAACTCATTCTCTCCATGTGACCAAACCATTTCAACACACCCTCTTCTGCTCTCTCAACTACACTTTTTGTTACCACACATCTCTCTTACCCTTTCATTACTTACTCGATCAAACCATCTCACACCACATATTGTCCTCAAACATCTCATTTCCAACACATCCACCCTCCTCCGCATAACTCTATCTAGAGCCCACGCCTCGCAACCATATAACATTGTTGCAACCACTATTCCTTCAAACATACCAATTTTTGCTCCCCGAGATAATGTTTTCGCCTTCCACACATTTTTCAACGCTCCCAGAACCTTCGCTCCCTCCCCCACCGTGTGACTCACTTTCGCTTCCATGGTTCCATCTGCTGCCAAATCCACTCCCAGATATCTAAAACACTACATTTCCTCCAGTTTTTCTCCATTCAAACTTACCTCCCAACTAACTTGTCTCTCAACGTTACTGAACCTAATAACCTTGCTCTTTTTCACATTTACTCTCCGTAAATGTATATTGGAAAGGATCACAGTTTTGCGCGTGATCAAGATATTCCTATGAGTTCACGTGGAAAATGAAACACGATAAGTTCCCATGTGGACTTTCGTGTAATAATAGAGAAACATAACAGTCAGTTGATACACATCGAAGAGACGAAGTTAGGACGCCATTTGGTAAACATGTGATTGTCCAAGGCAGATAACGAGCGTTCATAAACTTATCATTTTACAAATTTTATCAACAATAAAGTTATCAAATTTGTATAGACCATCACTAATATTAAGATTGTAATTCTTTATGTATCCAATGATAGAAGATTCAATGATATTTCTCAAGGTAATAGAGTTAGATTTAATAACTGAGATGGCATTACTCCCGTCTTGGTGTCAATGGGAGGTTTGGGCTCAACTCTATACAATGATTTCTTTGCTAACTTAAGGGATTTATCAATCTAAGTTAAAGTACCCTAGATCTTTTTCATTTATATATCCCTTAAGTTAGCAATGAAATCATCTTATAGAGTTGAGCCCAAACCTCCCATTGACATCAAGAATCTTTTAGCTCTCCCTTGTAATAATAATTCTACTTTACTTCCCATTTTGCTTAAATCCTTTAATGTAAATGTTGCCTTCAGCAACAATAACACTATAAAGAATATCTTAATCAGGAATTCACCAGAAAATTCTCCTGGATGTATCTATAAAGTGCTATGTAGAAATTGTGATAAGTTTTATGTTGGGCAGACTGGTAAGGATCTTTCTGTTAGACTTAAGCAACATAAATATAGTATAAAAAACGGGACAAGAATCAAATGCCTTGTTTAATCACGTTAAAAACTATGATCATTATATTGACTGGAGTAATGCCATCTCAGTTATTAAATCTAACTCTATTGCCAAGAGAAATATCATTGAATCTTCTATCATCAAATACACAAAGATTTATAATCTTAATATTAGTGATGGTCTATACAAATTAGATGACTTTATTGTTGATAAAATTTGTAAAATAATAAGTTTATGAACGCTCGTTTTATGTTTTGGACAATCGTATGTTTATCAAATGGCGTCCTAGCTTCGTCTCTTCGATGTATAACAACTGACTATTATATTTCTCTCTTGTGTCTCCCCTGATTCATAATAATTCATAATTCATACTTGCTGGCCTTATTCATTCCCGTCGCCACCCCGCCACATATGAAATGACAACCCCCTCCCCCTGCATGTGCGCAAGGTAGCGCTAGGAAAAGACAACAAAGGCCACATTCGTTCACACTCAGTCTCTAGCTGTCATGTATAATGCACCGAAACCACAGCTCCCTTTACACATCCAGGCCCCACAAAACATTCCATGGTTTACCCCAGACGCTTCACATGCCCTGATTCAATCCATTGACAGCACGTCGACCCCGGTATACCACATCGTTCCAATTCACTCTATTCCTTGCACGCCTATCACCCTCCTGCATGTTCAGGCCTCGATCACTCAAAATCTTTTTCACTCCATCTTTCCACCTTCAATTTGGTCTCCCACTTCTCGTTCCCTCCACCTCTGACACACATATTCTCTTTGTCAATCTTTCCTCACTCATTCTCTCTATGTGACCAAACCATTTCAAAATACCCTCTTCTGCTCTCTCAACCACACTCTTTTTATTACCACACATCTCTCTTACCCTTACATTACTTACTCGATCAAACCACCTCACACCACATATTGTCCTCAAACATCTCATTTCCAGCACATCCACCCTCCTCCGCACAACTCTATCTATAGCCCACGCCACTGGTCCCGACCGGTGGACGTGGCTAGCTTCTCGAGTGTTGCAGGAACCTCATAAGGACAGAGGGGACTCATAGGGCAGATTGGAAAGGTAAGGCATATTTGCTTTTTCTAACGTGAGATATGCAGTGAGAACTGTGAAAGTGTTAACGTTCTGTTGCTGAAAAATAATAAAAAAAAAAAAGAGTCAAGTTGCCTTCATAATTGCTTCCTCATCATCTATTTATGATGCAAAGTTCATGTACCTAACAACACACACACATACACACACACACACACACACACACACACACACAACACACACAACACACTGAATTCTGTAGTGACGTGAGGATATCCGTGCTGGCTGGTCATTGATTAGACTTTCCTACCGTCCTACACAGTATGTGCAGACGACCTGAATGCATAGGAAAATACTAACTCTTTATAGAAGTAAAACTGGTTAATGTATTTCTTACTACGATACGTGTGGCGTAAGGCACGGTTGATGGAGTCGATTCTGTACGCTAATGTCCATCGGGACAGGACTAGAAACCCTTCGCCAAACCCTCTGCCGCTAAATACGAGAACTTTGGACCTACATGAAACATGTCTCTTACGGACACAAACCAACTCTCTCAGTACCGCCAAATCAACTCAGTAATAAGTTATGATCATATTCCCAGCTTCAAGTATAAACCTTTCTTGAGAGAGAGGACAACTTCCACATCCAGGTAGAAACACTAGCTTCCACATCCAGGTAGAAACACTAGCTTCCACATCCAGGTAGAAACACTAGCTTCCACATCCAGGTAGAAACACCAGCTTCCACATCCAGGTAGAAACACCAGCTTCCACATCCAGGAAGGGAAGGTAACATCCAATTTAGAGCAATTCTTGGTGTGTGTGTGTGTGTGTGTGTGTGTGTGTGTGTGTGTGTGTGTGTGTCCCGTCGTAATTACTATGCTCTCTGGTTAGAAGGAATTTGACCACGGAGACTGCGTCTGTCACCCCGGAGTCGAAGTGTTCCCCCCCTCCCCTCCCCCCCAATAAAAAGATCCTTCCTTGGCTCTGGCATGAGAAAATATTGATCGTACACTCCTCCTAGCATGAAAGTGTGTTCCATCACTTTGTGACTACGCTCTCACCTTACGGGGAAATTCTCTGAGGACGCATATTAGTGTCGATAAATGGCCGCTGATATGTGTGTGTGTGTGTGTGTGTGTGTGTGTGTGTGTGTGTGTGTGTGTGTGTGTGTGATATCCTCCTGTATCCTCACTACTACACAACAACAGAGTTCATGATGTCTGGAGAGGAAGACCTGCTTGACCAACACAGGATACTGTGTCTCGGCGACGTCATTGTTTACCACTGCACATACCATGACCAGGGGACTGTATGGTCACATACCATGACCAGGGGACTGTATGGTCACATACCATGACCAGGGGACTGTATGGTCACATACCATGACCAGGGGACTGTATGGTCACACACCATGACCAGGGGACTGTATGGTCACATACCATGACCAGGGGACTGTATGGTCACATACCATGACCAGGGGACTGTATGGTCACATACCATGACCAGGGGACTGTATGGTCACATGATCTGGTTTACACCAGTGAGGTTCGTAACCATGTCTTCAGCCTGGTTACAAGACGCCCGTCATTTACACCCGTGGAAGGTACGCTGTCGCAACTCATGAAACCCATGACCTGGAAACTTGAAATCAGTAGTACATGACCTCCTCCTATTATGATGTACTGTAACGTGTTAGTTTTGACTTCTTTAAGAGAACGGTCTACCTGCCATGAATATCTGGATCCCATGCTAATCTTAACGCTTAAAGTATCTTACTGTCTAATTCTGGTCTTGTGTTTACCACACGAGTGTGAAGAGGCATTAGTGCCTCTCATAATACTTGATGCTGCAACTACCTGTTCCATCGGCGTCTCTGAGATAAATCTTCGAAGGCATTACCAGTTACTGGAGAAAATATCATTTGTTCTCCTTGGGTTGAGGTCTACCTCATCCCAAGCCTGTCGGACCATCTCGTCATTATGACCCCTGGCAATCTGAACCTTGTATGTGAAGAAATCCGAACGAATTATATGCCAAGGCCTCATGGACGTATTCCATAACCTCTGTATGTCGTCGACACAGTCGACGGAGGTAAGAGCTGCTTTAAAACTAGGTATCTTAAGACCGTTAACAAGATAACTCATCTACCTGACCTGCATTACTACGTGGTTGTGCATCCGTTACAGGATAAGTAAACGTGATCTTTCTTTCCTACAAAAATATAAACATAGACGTCCCCTGAGTTCACGAAAAATTATACCACGATGATTCCTTCAATATAATTCTATAACAAAATGGCATAATTCATGTTTTCTAGCAAGGTAAAAACATCAACAATCTAGCAGTAGTTCATCATGAACCTCATAAGTACAATACCGGACCAGACAAGCCACTTGGTTTCGCATCAGCTGTCAAAGATAAAAGGAAAATGAGTCTGTGATGTACATTTTTACATCTGATTAAGAGGATGAATAATGATAAACTTGTGTTATATGAACGACATAAGTATGTAATTATAGTTGATCCTAACGTGATTTCATCAAAGATTTTTCACTTTAATGAGCAGGATAAAATGTACTACGTTTTCCATTTCAGCAGTACGCAACCTCCCTAGCAACCAGCAGTACCCATCCCCCGTAGCAACCAACTCTGGTGGTTCATATTCCAACCCAGTTTATTTCTCTTCACCAGAATGATCAACGGCAAATCCTGACATCTCTGAATCGAGGCCAAGCGATGGTGAAGGAGTTCACACAATCGCACAGAAGATCTGTTGTTGTCCAATGGACTAGTTTTCCGTCGGGTAAACATGACACACGGGGTATTTCCCCGCGGCCTGGAGGTCGCCCAACCCGCTAATTCCACTACACCGTCAACACTAGCTGGTTTTTGCTCCTCGTTAGGACACCTCACACAGCGTTGAACTTTCTTCTAAATCTAATAACGAATCGAAAATTATATTTCCTTCGATGCAACTGGTAGGTTTTGCATGACTGGTCGATAATTGTTTGTTATCTCAAAAAACACTAACATTTAGTTGTTTTTTTTGTGCTTAAACCTTGGACGACTCCCCCCCCCCCCAGTCCTAACACAGAGTCGAAGGAATACTGGATCAATAAAGAGATCAGAGGCACCTGTCTTGTTTAAGGATACCGGCGACTCGGCCTAATGAGAGATAATGAGATCTTACGTGGTGAGCCTGAGGACAAGAGAGAATGATGCCCTTGTGAGCCGCGCGCAGCCTGACGGGGAAGTAACGGCCTCCATTACCATTTGTGCAGGCCGGGAGTCCCTGCAGTCACTGTTCCTCTTGACTTTAAACACTTCCTGCAGTAAAGGTACACGATGCCCTCAACGGTGACACAATAGCTCGAGGACGAGACCAGGGAAAGTAGGGAGGTAACGTTAGACAAGATTTAGCCTTAACAGACTTGGCCACCTGTGGTTTCACAGCAAGACGAGTCACCTTCGGCATATCGCCGGCCGGAGTGCTATCTCGTCGAGGAATTTCTCACTCCAAAAGAGTCCATCCTTTCCGCGCTACTGAAGCTGCAGGAGCCCCTGAAGAATAGGTCCTCGGGCTTACGTAACAAAAATAAGATGTTGAAGCATCCCGACATATATATAAGACGCATGGAGATGTTTCTCCATAATACTCCTGGAGTGTGATGAGCCCTTGACTGACCTCTTGAGGTGTTTGATAAAGACAGTGTGTGATGGGTTAATGCCACATACGTAGAACAGAGCAAACGTCTTAACTTTGCTATAAGATGGGAGACGGGAAATACACCGCACTACAGACCAGTATTTCTGACAACTGTGGTCTGCAAGACGCTTGGAAAGATCAAATCAAAAACCTTCTGGCAGCTTAACTGCATAGGATGAATTTCCTATGAAAGGTTTCATGAAACACTTGTCATAATATAATGAATCCATTGTACGTCCTGGGTACTGTAAGTGTTTTTTTAGCTGTGTTGCCAGATGACATGCAAGAGATAAAGAAAACAAAATACCTTCAGGCAATTATAAAGTAGGACTCCCTTCATGGCTCGTAAGTTATCTGAACGGAGACCAACACATGAAGCAGGTTTGAGGAACCATCACAAGCTGGGCTGGAATAACCAAGCAGTAGTGGAGTAGCAAGTGTCAAAGTTGGCCTTGGAGCCGCTCTTATTCTTGATCAATGCAAATGACTGGTCGGAAACACCTGATCAAGTGAATGTTTACGTACATGACACTAAGGTCATGAGAGCTGACGGGTGGCCAAGGCTAAACGACCTACGAATTAGACAAGCATAATACCTAGTCAGATACGTGGTTGGTAAACCGCGACACGACAATATATAGTAAAGTAAGGATGAAGTGCATAGAAAATGGGGCCTAATGTTGACTCTCATCATGAGGGAAGAATCGTACAGAAATCTATAATAATGGAAAAGAAGGGGTCGACAGTACCCGCCATCACCGGAGAATCATATAAGAACCTTTAAAGGTTAAGCGTCTATTGGTTCATGTCCGAATTTTCAGCATTACCGGACTCGGTCTACTCGAGGTTACCCGGCCGGGGGAAAAGACACCTGTGGCAAGGGTCGAACATGAGCATTACAGATGTATTCTCGTTCCAAAGTAGTCCATCATTTTCCTGTATTCTCGTTCCAAAGTAGTCCATCATTTTCCTGCTACTAGAAACAACCAAGCATTAGAGCTGTCTATCATCTGGAGAGGGAGTCCTGAGCTAGTCATAAATACATACATATCAGAACTGTGTAGGAACACGTCGTGAACAGAGGAATGCTATGAACACGTCGTGTACAGAGGAATGCTATGAACACGTCGTGTACAGAGGAATGCTATGAACACGTCGTGTACAGAGGAATGCTATGAACACGTCGTGTACAGAGGAATGCTGAGCAAACTTTTCATGCGGTTACCTTAACTGTAAAAGAAAAAGAAAATGTAGATCTAACACCTAAAGTACATGGGAGGCGAGAAATGTTCCATCTAGAGGAGTTAAAGGAAGAGAGAGAGAGAGAGAGAGAGAGAGAGAGAGAGAGAGAGAGAGAGAGAGAGAGAGAGAGAGAGAGAGTCGGTGTGTTTGCAGACAGCTTGAGAAACAGAAGCATGGAAGTGACTTGGTTGCAGCTTTCGAGTCCCTGGGTCGATCTGACGATTTCCAGGTGCAGCAGTTCCTAGAAATCTATCTGAAGGAAACGACATCGAGGAGAGAGCGTGACCTTAAGAACCTAAGATTAAGAAGGGTTTGAAAAAAATAGAGATATGAAGCAATATTAATACCGTACAGTCTTAAGATGGTGGACGAGTGAAACAATCTGAGAAACGAAAGGTTAAAGATAAAAAAAAAAAAAACATCATGGTAAGAAGAATTACGATACTGAACTCCATCACTGACAACCATTCCCATACAGTAAAAAAAAAGAAAAATGATAATCACAAATAGATGATGGGAACCTAATCTAACCTACTGTACCACAGTGGTACCAATACAATGTATTATCTTTCAGTTTCTGAAGTCATCAACATCATCATCATCTCTCACGAGCACTAATTAGTTAGCTAATTAGTTATACAGATCTATCACGGTACAGGATCGGCGAGAGAAGGAATTGTGAAAACACTTACGCCACCAGTTTATCCAACTAAATAGGGCTGTCACTACGTGTGTGTCATGAGAGGGACTCCTGGCAAGAAGTGTTGGTCGAGCGAAGGACTCATCAAAGAAATTTCACTCCATAAGAATCTAAATTTCCCTGCTACTGAAAGTAACGCAGAATTTAAAAAGAGGTCCTAAACCTGGGTTCGAATCATGAACCTGGTCACACGCACATGTTCGAAGCACTAGTGTCACAGGTTCACGTTAATAGCACTGGTGTGATGAGGCTTCGAGCTGCCGACATCCAGGGTAGTCTACTAATGAAACTGTTCGTCATTAACAAAATACAGCTGGGTAATTCGCATGTGTGGTTACACAGGAAATGCACGCTACCAAGCCGATGAAGTTTTTCTGAAGTTCACTCTGGGTTCACGTGATAAGACCGTATGCCGGTAAAATATACTTGTGGAACTAGACGTGTCATCCAGTATGTTCACTCCCATCCACCCCGCTACACCCTTGGTGCATACTTAATGAACGTATGACTGATGACATGATACAGCATTACGTCAGCTGTTTGACCTGTCTGCAGAATATTTTGTACCATGATCAAGGACTACATGCTTATGGTGAAATGTAAGTCTCTCTATTGAACAACACAGACACAAAGTACGTGTATGGTAAAGGTTGGACGAAATAACTACACAGTCGAAAGATCTAGTGAAAGCCTTCATGTCCTGTTCTTTAACTTGCCCGTTCTCGTCGACATTGTGTCTGGTCTTCAAAAAATGGAGTTACATCTACCAAGCAAAAACGTTTGCGGAAGTGCAAGGAAACGTTACCTAGTTACCTACGACAGATTACCGTATACTTTCTAGAATTACATCCTTTCCTTACACACTAAAACATTCCTAATGGTGGAAGGAGCGTCAAGATAACATTCTGCAAATCACTGCTGTACTAACAATGTATGTCACGACATTTTATCCAAAAGAAATGGTCCAAAGTAGGAAGCTAGGTGATGTCACTCTAACCTACCCCTACTATCGTTCAACCATTACCTTGTAACAATACCTCGTCATCAGGGATGTTGGATGACCCATTAATGTTGAGGCGTCGATGCCTCCTAAAGATGGGTATAACGATGTTGGTAACAGCATTACGGACGTCAAATATGAAACAAAAACTGATGTTCTGATACTATTAAGCCTTCTGCATGAAGCAAGAAAGTGTTGTGCTCACCGAGTCAGACTCAAGTCCCTTCAAAAATTTAAGTGGCAACAGGAAAAAAAGTCGGCTGACAACCAAGGATGAACATGACGAGTCTCCACTGTGGCTTCTGCCAAGGTAAAAGGCAGTGATGATAGTCTGCTGTGCGTTCATGTTGGTCTAACCACTGAGATATATCGTCAGCCAGCAGTGGTGCTGGATAAGATGCGAGATATTGCGCTGACGTTGGTATAATGTGAATGCAAGTGCAAGCAACTGATACAGCTGATAAGGAAGTAACAAACTGTACATGTCCTGCGCGTTGGTAGAATAATATTCGCGTTCTAAAGATTTCCTAAGCTAATCTATGCTGCCTAGGCTAAGCTAGGCTATGCTAGACTAGGTTCGAGTCAAAATATGAAAAGCTAACCTTATTTAACCATGCACAGGAAATCGTTAGGTTGGAAAGGTGGACGGAGACGACTCTAGGCGATCTGAGCAAGGTTGGAAATATCAGTAAATGTTTCTTTTCTGTATATGAAAGTCTAATTTATAAACTCTAAAGGGCAAACTACTTGGTTTTGCAATCATATAATATAAAACAAATGTATATGGATATCTAGAATGGAAAAAAATTCTTTACCCACTGGCGGATGAACTATGTTCCTCTAAATTCAATATGAATATAAAGAAGCTTTTAATTCATTTTTTGATCGAAGCGAAAAAAAAAAAAATACGACAAATGAGTGAAAATACGGTAAACAAAAAAAAACAGTTCCAGTTTAAGTGTACCACAGAATTAGGTCTGGAATGTGAAATATATATCATAATGGTAATGTAGTGTAGGGAACAGAATAATTTCTTTTTTTACAATTATGAATATGTCGAGAGTGGGGAGGGAGATGAAAAATCAGGAAGACCGAGTTATCAATTTACATAAAAGTAGGTGAAACACCTAAGGAAATAAACAGAATCTATGACGACCCTAGTAGCCTCATAAAACAAAATTTATCTTGGATTTTCAGTGTTATATTCGAAATATACCAACGGCATTATTTTCTGGTGTCCCCCCCCCCCCCATGGTGAAGAATGTACGCACGAACGACTAAGAACTGGATGAAATTACTGAAATAACGCTGAAACTACGATACATCTTAGCTGCTCGAAGAAGTTTGGTAAAGTTTCCAGAGGTTCTTCATAACACTCCACTATCGGATTAGGGCCTCAGCTGCCCACGCCCACTCAGCAAACATAAAAGAAAAAAAATCTGCGCCACGATTACTGGTGCAAAACTAGACGGCAAACGCAAGACTTGGTATGTCAATCAACAGAGGACATTCCAAGTCTTGGGCAGCGCTGTCGGTTCCATGAGTGCTGAGGACGAGTATAAGTACCTCGGCATCTTGGTCGGATCTAAGGGGCGGCGAAAGTCCTACGGCGCCCTGCTAGAAGAGGGGCTCCTGAACATCACCAGAGCCCCTCTAAAACCTCAGCAAAGAGTTGCGTTGCTTGTGGGACACTTGGTGCCCAAGCTCAATCATCGACTGGTGCTAGGTGAAGTTTATAAGACGCAGTTAGCACGTATGGACAGGCAGGTGCGAGTGGCAGTCCGCCGCTGGCTCCGCCTAGCCCATGACGTGCCCTGCGCATACTTTCACTCGGCTACAGGAGATGGGGGCTTGGGTATACCGGACTTTGTCTCAACCGTCCGTCTGAATAAACAGGCGCGGTTCGAAAAGTTGCTCACCTCGACCGACCCGGTGATTCATGCGGCAGTTCGGGAGCCTGCAGTCATGAGCAAACTGCAGCGCTGGGCCGGACCCGCACGCATCGCTGGTCGGCAGGCGGGCAACAAGTTCGAACGCCTGAACGCATGGAGGTCCAACTTAGTCAGTACTGTTGACGGAGCGGCTCTCGCTCCATCTGCTGCCGTGCCTCAGGTCAGTAGATGGGTTACCAGCGGGAACCGTTTCATGTCCGGTTCTGACTACGTGAAGGCCGTCCAAGTCAGGATAGGCGCGCTGCCGACCCCAGCCAGGGCGTCCAGAGGCCGGCCCGAGATCAACGGTCTCTGTGACACCTGTCACAAACCTGGGACACTGGGGCACATCGCTCAGATGTGCCCTCGTACCCATGGGGGTCGTGTCAGACGGCACGACAACATCTGTGCCTATTTGGCCGGACGTTTGAGACAGAGGGGGTACCAAGTGGTCTGTGAGCCTCGCATCCCTATTGCGGGGTCCTTTAGGAAGCCGGACATCGTGGCTTCCAAAGGTACAGAGGCCTGGATAATAGATGCCCAGGTCTCTGGTGTCCACCTCGCACTCTCAACTGCACACAGGCATAAGTGCAGTTATTACGGTACCCCGGAAGTCCTACAGGGCGTACGGGATCTAACCGGTAAAGACACCGTGCACCTAACATCAGCCACTGTCAACTGGCGGGCTGCATGGTGTCAAGAGAGTGCGAGTGCTCTCATTGGGCTAGGGCTGACACACCGGGACCTAGAGGTGTGCAGTGTCAAAGCCCTAACCTGGACGCATTCCCTCTACCGAATGTGGTCCAAGAGCACAGGGTAACATAGTCGGGCCTGCCTCGAACATCTGGTGTCGGCCGTCGGGCAGGTCGAAGGTCATCTCCCCTTTGTTGGCATAGGGTGTGCGGGATTAGCCTGTTCTCCCGTGGCTCCCGGGCAGGTACCAGTTCCTGAGGGCGGGTTGTCGGGCGGGCGGTGGACGCCTTGGCAGGGTTGCCCATTGCTCCCGACCGACAGGCCGTTCTGGAAGGTTGAGCGGTGCTGGGAGGTCACTGTGCTTCAGGTTCGGTAAGGCTATAGTCGAACCATCGTCTTTCTGCCATCTCCCAACTGATTTCCGCCTGTGCTATCAGCAGTCTGATCTTAATCTTCCTCTTCCTCTGTCCATACGATCTTACTTCAATTAAACACTTCCTTCACTATCTACATGTAGTTTAGGTCGCTTACCGACATCCACCCCTTTTGTGTAGTTAACGTTAACTCTCAAAAGAGAAGCACAGTTTGTATTAGAAATGTAGTTAGACCTTCCTGCACGTCCCAATCAACTAATTGGGAATCTATGAAGATAACCCATTAGCTTACACGGCAAATGGCGTCCATGAATTATGCTTAGCTGATTAAATCCTTAATCTTTAAGGTATTCTGATAAATAACACGCAGCAAAAATAATCTATATATATCCGCCCAACCTCTAACATGTATATATAAACCTTACACAGCTGGACTACAATATTATCACTATATTCCTTAGGTCGTAATAGTTATGCTGCCGGCTGCGTTAATATTCCGTTTGATCTTAATATAACTAATAATTTCGTTTCACTTTCCTACTATGATAACGGCCGAGTGTACACGGAAACTACCTCGCATGGACCCAATAGGCCTTATGATGTTGCCTTCTGACATTGGTCATATATGACATGATGAAAAGAAACATGACCTTCAAACAAGATTCAACAAATTATCAATGAACAGTCGAAAAATGAATGTCAAATATTGTTTAACATTTAACCAATAATAACTTGAAAAATAATGGCTAAACAATACTGAACATCTATAATCAACTGAAACAACAATCGACATAACTATAATCAGTTGAAACCTTATGGCCTACCATGAATCGACAAATCACAAAATCAGATGAAACACCATAGTTAAAACAAAAATCGACATATAATCAGGTGAAACATATTGGAGCAACAAGAATCGACATACCAAACAGGTTAACATTCATAAACATCATAGGTAAGCAATACTTGACATATCACCAACAATCAGCTCCAACATCAAGGTAAAATAATACTGAAAGTATGACCTATAATACATAATGGCCAAACAGCAAAGTGGAAATATCATCTATACACACGGAAACATCATGGCTGAATGAAATCGACATTTCATGAGGTAACCTGGTCAAACAAGATCATAAATGGTAATACTGTTACTTACCTTTCGCCGGCCCTCCACCTCTAGGCCATCAGGTCATGAGCTAGGCCATCATGCCATGACTCACATCCAGAAAATCAGTTATCAATCAACACAGTTTTTTTTCAATCACACTTTTTAATCATACTCTATCCTTATCCTAGACCTGTATCGAATAAAACAATTTATCACTACAATTTATCACAATACTTCACATTTTTCAATAATCACTGTAATTACTAATTTTCACCACTCGTGGTTAAGTTTTCACCCCGGTCATGATCTATCGCAACGATAAACTAATATTTCACTTATATTGTTCATTAATCTCTGACCCACACAAGTAAATTCACAAACATTACTTAATCACTTGCTTCTCGTGCCAGAAACATATCTGTCTCGTCGGTTGCACATCTGAATTGTACTGATACAATACTCGATTTAACGTATCTTTTTTTAAGAACGAATCACTTACACCATAACTCTCACGCAACACACTGTAGTTGTCAAATATGAACACCGGCGACGAAACACTCATGAATAACAATGATTACAGTCAGTATCATTAGTGTCAGCGTCATCTTCCAAATGTCTTGGTGTATCATCAAATAGTCATATATATATATATATATCACATAGAGTCAGTACGTGACGTGTACGTTCTCCAACACGATCTGAGTACAACTGGTTCACCCCCCTGGGTCCTGCCGGCTCTTGGTCGAACCACCTTACCAAAGATCGTAACAACCAGTTGGACATTTGAATCTGTTGCTTCACTCGGTATTGTTGGCAAGTAAGTAATATTGTTTCTGTTGTAATTACAAGTTTAACTCTATGAAACTCATTGGTTGGTAAATATTAATTACGTGTGTTACTAAGATCAATCAATGTGGCTGGTGGATTTTGTTAAGTCGATGATCGAAAAAATGTGATTATGACAAATGACTGAAAATAATGGTAGAGTTCCAGTGCTGATGTGCCAAGTAGGAAATTTACATTTATAATTATGATGTAGCGTGTTGCGAAAATACTATAAAAGAGCTTTTTGTCTGGTAATGATTATAAAGACAGGGAAAATGAATGAATAATCTACGCAAGAGTAGGTGAAATACTTTAGGAAATAAACAGAATCAATGAAAACATCAACTACTTTCACCCGAAGACCGAGATTTACTTTGATATTACGGTCGAAATATATCAGCTTCGTCTGTTGCGCCTCACTACATACACACTGAGGAATTTACACATGAAAGGCCCAAAACTGGCTGTAGAGAAACCATAACAATCACATTCTTCTTTTTCAAATAACATTGTAAATAAGGGAAACGTCGGCTGCGAAAAGATATCAGTTCAGATTTACAGAGGCCTTGTTTATTCCTAAATATGTTTTACTGACTTTTACATTTTCTGCCACGTATTTTTCCTGATCTTCACACCTTCTCCACCATTGACATATCTAAAAGCAAAGAAGTAATGACAAAAACAAATTGATGCCGGAGCCACTCTTATTATGTTTTCTACGTAGTAACTCCCCCATAATGCAAAACAAAATCACTCATTCTTTAAAGTTATTTCTGTGGCGCATCTAAACAAAAACTTCAAATGCGAGACATTTTCAGCAGCCTTCAAGAACATACACTTCCGGTTGTTGAAAATATTAATGATAATAATAATTATGAAATGATAATGATAATGATAATAATAATGATATATCAATGAACAGTGAAAATGAATCATTTCTTTAATGAAGTCTTGTTCACATAGTTCACATATTCGAACTGGTCTCGAACTTTGTTTGTTTGTTTGTTTGTTTGTTTTTCTACCATCACTCGTTTACTGATTTTGATTTTGTTACCATTACTCGTTTATTGACGTATAGGGTTAAAGTAACTTAAAAAGTTCTTTATTACTGAAAAATGTCATTGTCTCGCGAGCTTGAATCTCCGAATGAATACATTACTGAATGTAGGTATACTATAATTTCATCCTCTGCAGGTTTAATAAGATGCAAAATTATGAATAGAATTTGGAGAAATTTATCCTTTTATCAAGGGGGGGGGGGGAGGTGGTTGAGGGGTTAGTTAAATATTATCCAGGCTGTCACAGTCATGAGGTGTAAGGTTACGGCTCTAAGGTTGTGTTACATCTGTGTCAGCTTATCTTACTACGGTTACTAGTAACAGATAAGTGTACACGGTAACTGCCTTACATTGGCTTTATGTGGTGTTCTTCAAACTTTTGTTCTCTAGTGACCTATAATGATTTAAAACATGACCATCAAACAAGGTTCATCATATAACTGTCGAATCATGATCGCCAAATATCGCTCAAGTAACTTATAATCAGTTGAAATATCATGACCAAACATGATAATTACCTATCATAAAAAACATCATTGACAAACGATACCTAGATATATCGCTAGTAATAAACTAGAACATCATGGCCAAACAACAGATATATATTCAATGATAAGCTGAAGCATCATGACCAAACAACACGAGATATATCGCCAGTATAAACTGGATCATGGCCAAGTTGGTTTATAATAATTATGTTACGTTCCACCTTCCGGCATGAGACTCATATCACTTCAGTCTTTTCAGCCTCAGTGTATACAGTAATTTCCGGAGGCTGTATTGTAGCGGGTCATTCACTATTATGTATGGCAGTGTTTCACCAAATTATTCAACAGTCTACATAGAGACGAGAACTGAAGTTTAAGGTAGACTTTATCCCTATGATTGAGTGATCATTCATTTAAGTGATATGTATCATTTTGGCTGGAGTGAGACCTCGGGAACCTGGTGTTACAGAACCTTTTATTACTAAAATATAAAAAAAAAAAAAAAAATAGGGGGAGAGAGGCGAGCGAAATAGCGGAAATAGATATCGATGAAAGAGATACAAAGACATTACTGTGTTTTTTCCGATTTTTTATGATGTTAAAGTGGCATTCCGGGCTATTCCTTTCTGTAGCGGCTTTAACACCAAACATAAAATGAGCAATTTTCCTTTAGTTACCCTCAACAGATTTTCATTTTTCTTATGCACATAGAAAACCGTTTTCTATGAGATCAACTCTGTGTCACCAAATAGTCACGTTAATGTCATAAGTATCACTTTGACCAGTTCATACCACTGTCTTCATAGACATATCACGGGATCCCAGTGCACAAGTGCAAGTAATCTATAAGGTTATCAGGAACATTTATCAGTACAATTTCACGAAAGACGTTCCAGGTAAGCACCAAACCCGTTATTAGTTTCAACTAAACACTACAAAATATGCTACTTAGCTGTCTGCATCAATATAAAATGATATAATCACATAAAACATGCAGAAAGAAATCATGAACATAGCAAACTCTAATCATCAATAATATTTTGTTGGCAAAGATGATGCAAAGATAATTTTGATTTCATCACAGGAGCATAGACGACCCGGTTAAGCAGCATTTTCTGTCAGCAAGAAAACTCTAAATTGTAGTGTCAAATCTTTTAGCAAATAATATCAAAACAATGTTGAACTCAGCTCCTTGTGTCCAAAAAGAGAAGTGCTTTTCGGACATTTCGAAAAGAGATTATGGAGAGAGGCGTAGGATTAGTAAAAAGTGCATTTTGATAGCCTGTAAACACCACTGAACTTGAGGTAGTAGCGAAAGTCATTACTTAGTCACTCAGTCAGTTGATTACAGAAAATAGTGGCGACTCAAAACAAGTCACCAGGCTTTTTTACAATGTTTCCTTAAAAGTGCAAACAAAACTCATGTGCACTACCGAGGCCAGTTCCATTGTTAACATAGGAACACTTTTTACCCGTTGGAGGTCCAGTCACGGAGAAAGACCACATCAAGGCCGGTCCTTAATTAGAATATAAAGAGATTAATGAAAGAGATTAATGAGATTAATGAAAGAGAAAAGGAGACAAGGAAATTTTGTTACGAATTTTGGAGGAAGTGAAAGGCTGTCTTTTGAAATTTGCCACGTCATAATTATTGTGAAGGACATGAGAGGTTATAGAGTTCCAAGCTTCGTGGTGTAGTTAAAGAAACAGTTATATAAATGGCCCAACCTTGAGCTGCCAACAGACCACACAGTAATCATGTGACGCAGCAGCTTGCTGTGGTGTTGCGTGGTCTAGACAGTGGTGGGGGTTCACAAGCAGCCAGCTATGAGGAGCATAAACCAAAGTAATACACAGAGAAAAGGGAAAGAACCAATATTGCGGCGCAAGGCAAACGGGATAAGTTTTGAAGTTGGCCTGGGAGAGTTTATAAGTCGGACCGCTTTCGACTCCACTCTTTCAGTTAGGATTCAGAGCTAGAACTACCCCAAATGTGAAAGCATTACTCGATATAAGGACGGAGCATCGGTTCGAAAGAAAAGGAACTTCGACATCAAATCAGGATTACCAGTTTTTTACAGGCAGATTTAGCTATTTCCGTAATGTGAGGTTTCCAAGACATAGTGGATGTTACAGTAATACCAAGTATGTTCACTGAATCAAACGGCAGAATTACAGATCCATTGAAGGAGAGAGGAAAGTTGTACAGAATTTTCGTTAGAGAGATGGACAAAAATTGGGTCTTGAGGCATTAAACTGAACCAGATTTCGTCTACCACACTGAGATATCCTGTCCAAGTCTGAGTTTACTGAAGAAGTCGTGTCAGGGCGAGATGCAGATCGAGTTAAAGAAGGAACAGAGTTGATGTGGAGGAATGCAGTGTTGAGTCGTCAGCGTATGAGTGCATTTGGTTATCTGTGGAAAATTTTAATTATTGAAAGAAAGAAGGAAAAGTGTCGGAGACAAGACTAAACCTTGAGGGACATCGCTATTGATGAAGAAAGTCTAGGAGGGCTGATCCATCAACAACCACAGAAATAGATCGGCCAGAGAAGAAGTTGAATATGAGGGAACAAAGTCAGTGAGGGAGTCCAAAAGAAGGGAGCTTAGAAATGAGACCAGATATCACATCCTGTCAAAAGCTTTGGATATGTCCAAGGCAGCTACATAGGATTGCCCAGAATCTTTCAGGGATGAAAGAATATCACCAGTGGATCTCGCTCGTCTGGTGATTAGAGAGAAGACTGTGATTTTCGAGGTGTATGGGAGTTGAGGAGAGATTCAAAGACTTTAGAAATGGTAGCTGTCAGAGCAACTGGACGATAGTTAAGGGGTCAAAACGTTCGCCCTTCGTAGGGATGGGATGAACCAACGCATGTTTCCAAGGAGGGAAAGTTCTGGATTTTAAGCAGAAACGAAACCAGACGAGCAAGCACAGGTGCAAGTTCAGAGACACACTGTTTCACTACACGGGGATGAATGCCATCAGGACCATAAGCTTTGCTTGTGTCCAGAAAGAGGAGTGCTTTTCGGACATTTCGAAAAGAGATTATGGGAAGAGGCGTAGGATTAGTAAAAAAAAAAAAAAAAAGAGCATCAGGGGGTGAAGGAATGTTAGAGTCATTCAAGAGAGAGTTAGAGGAGAAACATACTGACATAAAAATTGAGTATATGTCGTCAGCACTACATAGAATAAGAATGAATAAGACTGCAAGCTCATATGAATATCATCTGAGGACGCTGAAAGACAAAAATGAGATAAATCCTTGACTACCCTTTCCTACAAGTCACTTGATTGAGGAAAAGTTCCAGAGTAATGCAAGTTTGCCAATGTAACACAGATATTCAGAAGTGATAGGTCACTTCCCGAAAATGATCGTCACTTAGCTTAATGTCTCAAATTGATAACCTTATGGAACCATTTAGAGGATAACCACTCAATAAACGACTCTCAGCAGGGTTTTTGACGAAATCGTTCTCTGAGAAATAAGTTTGATTGTATGTATGTATGTATGATAAGTTTGATTGTATGTATGTATGTATGATAAGTTTGATTGTATGTATGTATGTATGTATGTATGTATGTATGTATGTATGTATGATAAGCTTGATTGTATATATGTATGTATGTATGTATGTATGATAAGCTTGATTGTATGTATGTATGTTATTTATATTTATTTATTATACTTTGTCGCTGTCTCCCGCGTTTGCGAGGTAGCGCAAGGAAACAGACGAAAGAAATGCCCCCCCCCCCCCATACACATGTATATACATACGTCCACACACGCAAATATACATACCTACACAGCTTTCCATGGTTTACCCCAGACGCTTCACATGCCTTGCTTCAATCCACTGACAGCACGTCAACCCCGGTATACCACATCGCTCCAATTCACTCTATTCCTTGCCCTCCTTTCACCCTCCTGCATGTTCAGGCCCCGATCACACAAAATCTTTTTCACTCCATCTTTCCACCTCCAATTTGGTCTCCCTCTTCTCCTTGTTCCCTCCATCTCCGACACATATATCCTCTTGGTCAATCTTTCCTCACTCATCCTCTCCATGTGCCCAAACCACTTCAAAACACACTCTTCTGCTCTCTCAACCACGCTCTTTTTATTTCCACACATCTCTCTTACCCTTACGTTACTCACTCGATCAAACCACCTCACACCACACATTGTCCTCAAACATCTCATTTCCAGCACATCCATCCTCCTGCGCACAACTCTATCCATAGCCCACGCCTCGCAACCATACAACATTGTTGGAACCACTATTCCTTCAAACATACCCATTTTTGCTTTCCGAGATAATGTTCTCGACTTCCACACATTCTTCAAGGCTCCCAGAATTTTCGTCCCCTCCCCCACCCTATGATCCACTTCCGCTTCCATGGTTCCATCTGCTGCCAGATCCACTCCCAGATATCTAAAACACTTCACTTCCTCCAGTTTTTCTCCATTCAAACTCACCTCCCAATTGACTTGACCCTCAACCCTACTGTACCTAATAACCTTGCTCTTATCATTACTCTTAACTTTCTTCTTTCACACACTTTACCAAACTCAGTCACCAGCTTCTGCAGTTTCTCACATGAATCAGCCACCAGCGCTGTATCATCAGCGAACAACAACTGACTCACTTCCCAAGCTCTCTCATCCCCAACAGACTTCATACTTGCCCCTCTTTCCAAAACTCTTGCATTTACCTCCCTAACAACCCCATCCATAAACAAATTAAACAACCATGGAGACATCACACACCCCTGCCGCAAACCTACATTCACTGAGAACCAATCACTTTCCTCTCTTCCTACACGTACACATGCCTTACATCCTCGATAAAAACTTTTCACTGCTTCTAACAACTTTCCTCCCACACCATATATTCTAATTACCTTCCACAGAGCATCTCTATCAACTCTATTATATGCCTTCTCCAGATCCATAAATGCTACATACAAATCCATTTGCTTTTCTAAGTATTTCTCACATACATTCTTCAAAGCAAACACCTGATCCACACATCCTCTACCACTTCTGAAACCACACTGCTCTTCCCCAATCTGATGCTCTGTACATGCCTTCACCCTCTCAATCAATACCCTCCCATATAATTTACCAGGAATACTCAACAAACTTATACCTCTGTAATTTGAGCACTCACTCTTATCCCCTTTGCCTTTGTACAATGGCACTATGCACGCATTCCGCCAATCCTCAGGCACCTCACCATGAGTCATACATACATTTAATAATCTTACCAACCAGTCAACAATACAGTCACCCCCTTTTTTAATAAATTCCACTGCAATACCATCCAAACCTGCTGCCTTGCCGGCTTTCATCTTCCGCAAAGCTTTCACTACCTCTTCTCTGTTTACCAAATCATTTTCCCTAACTCTCTCACTTTGCACACCACCTCGACCAAAACACCCTATATCTGCCACTCTATCATCAAACACATTCAACAAACCTTCAAAATACTCACTCAATCTCCTTCTCACATCACCACTACTTGTTATCACCTCCCCATTTGCGCCCTTCACTGTATGTATGTATGTATAATCAATATGTACGATGAAAGCAAATTTGTTGATATTATCTATTCAGATAAAAAAAAAAAAACATCAATACAGCTCTGAATTAAAGATTACCAGCAAAGGCTAATTTGCATGGTATAGATGGTCTCTTCCATGCGTGGTTAGGTTAGGTTAGGTTAGGTTAGGTTAGGTTAGGTTAGGTTAGGTTAGGTTAGGTTAGACGTAGCACGTGGTGTCCCACAGACAACAGTCTTGAAAATCGCTCTTCTTTCCCATACTTGTTAATGATGCTGATAATGGACTACATAATGGACCACATAATGGACTACATGATAAGATATCGAAATTTGCAATGAGACTAAGGTGGGATGGAAATCTACTGCGAGTCTGCTACTTCAAACTGACAGACTGGGCTAACTGGTGGCGAATTAATCTTAATAATCGACAAGTGTGAGGTTTTACATTGTAAAAACATGTGACCTTGTTACAGTAGGAACTGTGTTGAGTTACTGAAGGTAAATGATTTAGAACTCCCTCCCCGTACCGAAGAGTGTTGAACTCCCCGTATTAGAGAAAGCTGTAGAACTCCCTCCCCTCACCGGAGACTGTTGAAGAACTTCCTCCCCGTACCGAAGGGTGTTGAATTTCCTCCTCGTATCGAAGTGTTGAACTCCCTCCCCGTATTAGAGAAAGCTGTAGAACTCCCTCCTCGCACCGGAGACTTGTAGAACTCCCTCCCCGTACCGTACAAACAGACAATTGCAAAAGAACAAGTGAGGGCAGAACACACAGAAAGGGTGATGGTGGGTAACACCATGCAAGACAGAGCAGCAGAGCAGGATGTGGAGAGGAACCTTGCATGGCCATCGTGGACCTCGGCACAACAGGTGAGACTCGTAGGTAGGCAAGAGTCAGGTATGACAAGTAGGGAGGTAGAGAGAGAAGGTAGGTGGGTAGATCCGCTGGGAGAGAGCGTGTGGCGTGAGGGAGGCAGGTGTGGCGTGAGGGAGGCAGTTAAGTAACAGGCGTAAGATGAGGTTAATAGGAAGGGGGGGGGGGGGGTTGCTGTGGGAGGCAGCGACTTACACAACTTGTACGACGTCACTGAGCTATTGATCAACCCGGCCCCCAGCTGTGTGGGAGACGACACCACGGCCAGCGAACACTCAGGTGGGCGGGCGGGCCGGCGGACTGGGTAGGCTAGCAGTCAGAGATGGGGAAACTGATGGATAGGAAGCGGGACGTGTGACGGATAGATGGCCTTTGAATGGTCGGTCGGGTCGGTGAGGAGGAATAGCGGGATAGGCGGAGTGGAGGGAGGCCGCTGGGCGAGGCCTCTCTTCTATCCGTTCGCTCCCTATCTTCCTCAAACATCAGTTCCAGGTTGTCCTCACATCTTCTCATGTGTTGCTCTCACATCTTCTCATGTGTTGCTCTCACATCTTCTCATGTGTTGTCCTCACATCTTCTCATGTGTTGTCCTCACATCTTCTCATGTGTTGTCCTCACATCTTCTCATGTGTTGCTCTCACATCTTCTCATGTGTTGCTCTCACATCTTCTCATGTATTGCTCTCACATCTTCTCATGTGTTGTTCTCACATCTTCTCATGTGTTGTCCTCACATCTTCTCATGTGTTGTCCTCACATCTTCTCATGTGTTGTTCTCACATCTTCTCATGTGTTGTCCTCTCATCTTCTCATGTGTTGTCCTCACATCTCCTCATGTGTTGTTCTCACATCTTCTCATGTGTTGCTCTCACATCTTCTCATGTGTTGTCCTCACATCTTCTCATGTGTTGTGCTCACATCTTCTCATGTGTTGTCCTCATATCTACTCATGTGTTGCTCTCACATCTTCTCATGTGTTGTCCTCACATCTTCTCATGTGTTGTTCTCACATCTCCTCATGTGTTGTTCTCACATCTTCTCATGTGTTGTTCTCACATCTTCTCATGTGTTGCTCTCACATCTCCTCATGTGTTGTTCTCACATCTTCTCATGTGTTGCTCTCACATCTTCTCATGTGTTGTCCTCACATCTTCTCATGTGTTGTTCTCACATCTTCTCATGTGTTGTCCTCACATCTACTCATGTGTTGCTCTCACATCTTCTCATGTGTTGTCCTCACATCTTCTCATGTGTTGCTCTCACATCTTCTCATGTGTTGCTCTCACATCTTCTCATGTGTTGCTCTCACATCTTCTCATGTGTTGTCCTCACATCTTCTCATGTGTTGTCCTCACATCTTCTCATGTGTTGCTCTCACATCTTCTCATGTGTTGCTCTCACATCTTCTCATGTGTTGCTCTCACATCTTCTCATGTGTTGTCCTCACATCTTCTCATGTGTTGCTCTCACATCTTCTCATGTGTTGTTCTCACATCTTCTCATGTGTTGCTCTCACATCTCCTCATGTGTTGTCCTCACATCTTCTCATGTGTTGCTCTCACATCTTCTCATGTGTTGTCCTCACATCTTCTCATGTGTTGTCCTCACATCTTCTCATGTGTTGTCCTCACATCTCCTCATGTGTTGTTCTCACATCTTCTCATGTGTTGCTCTCACATCTTCTCATGTGTTGTCCTCACATCTTCTCATGTGTTGCTCTCACATCTTCTCATGTGTTGTCCTCACATCTTCTCATGTGTTGTCCTCTCATCTTCTCATGTGTTGTCCTCACATCTCCTCATGTGTTGTTCTCACATCTTCTCATGTGTTGTCCTCACATCTTCTCATGTGTTGTCCTCACATCTCCTCATGTGTTGTTCTCACATCTCCTCATGTGTTGTCCTCACATCTTCTCATGTGTTGTCCTCACATCTCCTCATGTGTTGTTCTCACATCTCCTCATGTGTTGTTCTCACATCTCCTGTGTTGTTCTCATATCTCCCCATCTCTTGGGCACGTCTGACGTCTTCTCCCTATGGCTTATAGTTTCTACAGTTGTGGTACAAGTCTAGGTGCACATCGCTAGACCCTCTCCGGCGAACTTAACACCTGTCCAAACTGATGTCAGAGACACTTAACTCGGTCTTTGGGTCTACCATGAGCCGTTGTTGATACCTTCCTTGCATGAGTACCTGAAGTATCTTCCTGTTCACCAGCAGATTACTTTCGTATATCTTGCTCGTGGTGTATTAGGTACTACATCGGCCATTACATCTGCAGGTGCTTTCCCGCCAGATGGCAGTAGTAGTCTGGAGTAGTGTAACTGTGATCAGTCTTCAATACTGTGCATATAATTCGTGCAAGTTTCACTAACTCTGTATGTGAACGCTATTGTTGCCTTCTAATCTCCTTGCAGGAAGTCAAGATGCTAAACTCACCAGTTTTCTCCCAGATTATCAACACCATCCGCGAACATAGTCAGGTATGATACGAGTCATACCAACAAGTCGTCTCCACAGAACAGAAACAGCCGGAGATCACCGCTGGTTACTTCCAACCGCACTGGAAAAGTACCTGTGATATATATATATATATATATATATATCCTATGTACGTCTTAACATCTTCGTACGTCCACTATATATATATATATATATATATATATATATATATATATATATATATATATATGTGTGTGTGTGTGTGTGTGTGTGTGTGTGTGTATCCTACTTTTTTCTTCACTTGCTGTCTTGATATGCTTTATCTTCACTTGTCACTGTGAGAACTGATACAAACATAAGAGACTCCAGGAAATCTGTGTCCCTTTGTTGACGACATCCTGGGCTGCCATGACCCTCCAGTCTCGCCCGTACCTCCTGCTAACGGGAAGAGATGGTCAGACAGTCGCAGTGCCGAGCCAATGTAAGAACCTTACCCCTTTACAAATTTGATTCGTTTTTCATTCAGTTCACCGATATTTGCGGTCGTTCTTCTATCCTTCCCATCTAGATAGTGTCTCCAAACACCTTGCTTCTCTCAAAGGCCAAATTATCAAACATTTTCACTCATTCCTTTCGTATTGTAAACAATAAATTTCACATTTGTTTCCCCTTTTAGACAAGAAGTTTGTTTTCATTCTAACATCACCACTTTGACATCTGTTGGGTTAAGATTTCTTTCACCTGCTGCTTTCATAACTCAACAAACATTCACATTCTTCGACGTTGAGCTTGCCATAATCTCAACAGGCTTGAGGTCCTCCACTTAACACTTCTGAGTTGTCACGCCTAGTGACTGAATTTTCTAGGGGTATTCATCCTGAGTTCTGTATTCCTCAATTTGAATGGGTAACATGGCTAACCAATTAATCAACCAAACTATTTAATAAGCTAACTGCACCGCGGGGAAAAAAAAGATAGAACATAATAATGGAAAACAAACCTAATTTAACCTTGATTCTATAAGAAATTAACCATCTGGCCAAGAGTTCACAGGCTGACAACTAAAGTTAGTCATTAGTTCTAGCTAGTTGAAGCTACGCTAACATAGTATGGGCTGTTTCAAAGGGATGATATATAACCAGGCGCTACATTGTGAGTTATGGCGCAATACAGTATGACTACCACTCACCACTGTAAGTCCTGAGTGTCATCCGACGCTCCCAGCCGTCCACATCCGGTCTGCACACACACCCAGCCAGCCTAGGAAGAACATTGGATTTCCAGGAACACACCGCTGCCGCTGAAACTATCGTCTTGAAGACACTTTCTGGTATACCAAAGTTTTTCCTTACTCCACAGTTTTGATTTAACTTTTAGGGATTTTCTCGGTAACCAGAGAAAATGATCCTAGCCCAAAACAGAACTAATAACACAACACCTATGACCAATATATTACATTTTGTACTGATAATTCTTACCTGTATATGATAATAGTATAGGTTTAACATTGATAACAAAGGACAAATGAGAAACAATAACAAACAGAGAACTCAGTTATTGAAGGTACGGTTATGGATCGGGTAAGTAAGACCTCAACATTCAGAATAATCCTCGCTGACCTATCTAAGTGCAACCAGAGTTGCTCTACGTACTAAAGCATCAAGAATATATGTAACTGGAAGCCTTGGTTGACCAGTCACTTTGAGCTGATGTGTTCTACCCTCAGACCTCCACCATCTCCAGACCTTTCTGTCATCAGCCTATCACATCTTCAAATGTTCCAACTCAGCTAATTATTTGCCTGCTCTTGACCCAACTGTGTGAGGATTCAGCAAAAACTACTAGCAGACATTTTGAACTGCCTTACCACCTAGTCAGCACACTGGACCACGCCAGTATGCATGTCAACACACACTGGACCACGTCTGTGTGCATGTCAACACACACTGGACCACGTCTGTATGCATGTCAACACACACTGGACCACACCTGTATGCATGTCAACACACACTGGACCACACCCATAAGCATATCAACGTACCCTGGACATACCAGCGCATGACAGGTCAGAGATATCATGCAGTAAGACGCAAATCTCTGGTAAAAGTTTACTCTCCCGGAGACACGCGTGTGCTCACGCAAGGATCAACACATACCAGGTACTAGCACACTGCCTTATCTGGATACCTAAGAGTGCAGTTACAACGGCCACTGTGGGGCTTCGCGGTACACCGCTCCACCAATTGTTCACGGGCAGAGGTGCTATGCTGGGTTAGAGACCATATACGTGTCCACAGACCAGCCTAAGACTGAACGCGTGCATCCTAGGTAGAGACCATACGCATGTCGGCACGCTAAGCTGATGATGAAACGCGTCATAAGCTAAACTTGAAAACCTACACATTTATCACAGCTAAGGCTGACACCATAAGCATGCCCATGGTGCTAGGCTGGAGACTACACACGTTCATGGCTAGGCGAGAGACCATACACGTGTTCACATCATTTTTTTTTTTTTCTTTGTTGACATTTTAGTCCTTTGTCTTTCTGTTGTGAAATATGCTTGATTCTATGCTTGCTTTGGATGCTATGGTACAGTAACAGATGATGGAAGACTGGTTACTAAGCTCCCCGTTACCTGATGGAAGACTGGTTACTAAGCTACCCGTTACCTTCATCATGGAGGCTGGTCACACGGTCAAGGCCAGCACATTTCTAATGCTTCCTTGCACATACCTTCCTTACAACCTCCCTACTGAATCATCATGTCAGGCTTGTATGGCCTCCAGCTCTGTTTAAATATAAACACCGGCCAGTACCAGCCACACTGAAGGGCAAAGCGGGCAGCCGCCTGTTGTGACCTGACACTTTACAGAACTCAACATTTTTGCAGTAAATTGTTTGCGGTGAAAGTTTTGTTTGCCGGTCAAGTTCTACGTCTCTTCACGATAAGCAACACAGATGGTTTTGGTTCTCGCATCTGGGAATACTATTTGCATTCCAACACCATTTCTTGTCTAATTTCCCTAATGATTATCAAGATGATCTTCGATCCGTCTGTGTTTGTTATTGTTCGAAAGTCTCACCACAAGTTCACTGTTACTGTGTGACGACGTCAAGGCCCAAAGCATATCATAACGGTAATGCAGCTCTGACGGACCGCTTATTGCAGTCCACAATAAGAAAAAGGAAATCCCGTTGTCGTATACACGATTTTTCAAAATTGTCTGATTGATCCATGTTTCTTTCAATCTTGTGAGTTCCAATTTTTTTTTTCTATCTTGTGCTAGATCAATCTATGTCATTTAGTCGTATGAGTGATCCACTTCTGTCCGTCTTGTGATTGATCCACCATTTCTTTCAATCTTGTGATTGATTCATCAATTGTACACTGAAACTATAATCTTTTTTACTCCACAAAATAGTAGATGGCTTGTAAGGTACTGGGAATGGCCATAACCATCTTCCACTTTCCATGTCAGCAGGTTGTAGAGAGAAGCCGGCCAAGGACTACCCTCTTAACTTAGGAGCAATGAAGTGATGCCAAGAACCATCTTACCTTCTCCATGTCAACAATACTGCTCTTATTTTCTGCCTCATTTACACCGAAGTATCAGTCAAGCCTCAAGACCTTAACCCAGGATACACCACGTGCATGTCCCATTTGATTGATTTCATAGCTATCATTGCATTCTTCTCCCTCACCTCCTTTGTCTCTTTATAAACCTTTGATTACTAACACACAAGAGCTCAACAACAAGGTCCTGGTTTCTTGTTTTCAGTATGAGGTTCAGAGAATCTCTGGAATCCCGCCTGTTTCTGCTGCTAACGTGAGGGAAGGTTCAGGCAGTAGCACTGTCAGTCCTCGCTTGCCTCTGGAAAAGATTTGATTTTTTTCTTCGTTCATTTCGCCAACATTAGCGACCTCTCTATTAACTTTTTTCTTCTGAACCTCACCTGGCTTGTATCTCTTCTCATAATCTTACCCCTCTCGTAAAACACAGTGTGATATTTTTTATTAATCCATTTCGCATCTCCAGCTACAAATCTTATTCACGTTTGTGCGTCACAGGGGAAAGTAGTCGTTATTCCAGCACCAACACGCTTCTTACATGCCTCGTAAACCTGCAGTCCTCAAACTCTGAACGTTATCTGGCTGGAGATCTCTCTCCCATAATCATATTTCGCTGACTTGTTCTCTTAACTCTACAGACTTACTTCAACTATCTAAACTTCTGCCTACGCGGCCGTGACGTATCTCATCCTCAAGCTTACATCACAAGCAATGACTAAATCCCCTCACAAAAATTGATCTGATACGAATTATGAACCACTTCACACAGGCCCGATTTGTTTACCTTACCACCGATGTAAACGTATCCTTGCTAAGCGCACCTTCCTCCTTCTCTAGTTGATATTTCATTCAAGGTCTGACGTCGGTGTGGATTTTGTCTGTAACTGGAACCTGTAGAACAATAAGACTACGACTGCTGATATTAATATACGTGCTTGTTCACCCTCTTTTGCCTTACTGAGGTAGTAGCACCAGGAACAAATGACACACCCTTAAAGAAAACCTCTTCCTACAGCTCTGTGTTCAGTTCTTTTTTACGGAAATCAAAATGACATGAGGAAATACTTCATCCCCTTAACATGCAAGAGATTCGTGTAGATACTAACATTATCGTGAAAATGATCATTATGATTTTCTGTATCTGTGTGTCATGGGTTCGGTTGCGAAAAATCGCACGTAACAAACTTTTTCATCTATTAGTAATAATCATCATACAACATCATAATTTTCCACAGTAACGCTCTACCTCCCATGGTTTCCGCTGTACTACTCGGTTTGATGTTGCTGTGTAGGTTCCGTGCGGGGGCAACGTTCACCTCGTAGCATCATAGCGGAACTTGATCCTATTCATAACGTCCATTAAGCACACGCTTTCAATAGAGGAACTTCGATAAGGTTATGTGATGCTCACACAACACGGTGCATTCTCATGGTAGAGGATTTATGCATCACTGATTGGTCAGCTGGTTTTCTAATAACATATAAATGATTGAATATATATACATGCTTTCATGAACATCTTTTGGTCATGATTTTCAAGTGAATACCGTCATCATTTAATGGGGCCTGGATCGAGGTGACGGCAGCACGTGCTTACTTGTGGAGCGTTACTGCGCTGTCGGACGTATGATGCCCAAACTCTTTTGAAATCCGGAAAATACATCATTAAGGATTAATTCGAAAAATTGCATCGATCATTACGATACACTTTACCTATCAAAAAGTAGATATAAGTCCCCATCGCAGTACAGGAACTAGACATGCGTGCTACAGCTATCCCTGAAGCAAGCGGACAGGCCTGCAAGCGGGTCTCATGTTCCCGAGTCACCCGGTGCAGTGTCTGACACGTACGTGAGAGTGTTAGTGCGCTCTGTGTGCCGTTTCTGTACTCGTGAGTATTTATTGTGTTTAGATGTTTCATTTCTTGTAAGTAACACAATGAACCTATGACACGCGAAGGAAAGTGTATATTAACCAATACTTGACTGCTGTTTAAATTATAAGTGTTTTGGCTCTCAAGGTCACCTGGTACAGTTTCATTTGGAATTGTTTCGTTAAAACGTTCGTTGCGGAGATTTACATAATTTCGTTGAACACTCGACTCATGACGGGAATGGCTGTTTCCTAGTATATTAACCCACTGATATATCACATATTCATTGTTGCTTGCATTGTTATATGTGAGGTTGGCAATAAGCAACAAGCAATTTCCACTACGCATAGATCAGTCGAGATTATAGACATACATGTAAACAATTTAGTGTTCGTTTTCATGTAGCCTGTTTAACCCTTTCGTTGAACAAAGATACAGCACATATATTAATAGAAAAGTTAAGATTTGTTTATGTAGGTTAATGATCAATATTGCAGTGTGCGCTATAAGCGTTAGGTAAAACAAACGTGCATGTGGAATAGCAGTTCCGCGAACCACCACTAGTCCTTCGTCATCACACCCCGTGACCTTCGACCAAAGTTTCCTCGTGGCTGCCTTGAACCTCTCCTAATCCCGCTCTATATGTCCGTTTATGCTTGTGCACGTGATGTTTGCTTGTTTGTGCGTTTTCGTGTGTACATACTTGTTTTTCTGTGGTGTACGTGTGCCCGCTTATCTTGTGCACTGATGATTGTCTAGTGTTTTTACCTGCTTTTCTAAGTTTATGCTTGCTTGTGTTGTGGACATGCATTACTTTGTGGCGTACGTGCACTCTTCTGTGGTGCACTGGTCTTTTTTTTTTTTTTATCTTCATGAGTGGTATACGTTTATGCTTGCTTGTGTTATGTACGTTCATGATTGCTTCTGAGGTGTCCATGTTTGCATGTGAGATTTACGTGCATGTTTGCTGAAGGTATACTCGCATACTTAGGTGCTTGTGCTTCCTTGTTTGTGTAGTGTACCAGTTTGTTTCTAATATGGTGAACGTGCTGACTGGAGTGGTGAACGTGCTTGCTTGTGGTGTGCGTGGATACATGCTTGAGCAGTGTAATTTTTTGTGTGGTGCATGTGTATGTTTGCATGTCTTGAATTTGTGGTGCCTGTTTGCTTATGTGGTATACAAGCAAGCTTTCTTATGATAAGGCTGGAATTTTTCTTGTTTAGCACGTGTATGCTTGTATGTCTGGTGTACATGCTTGCTTCCTTGTGTGGTGTGCATGCATCTTGCTTGTGAGGTGTACGTGAATACTTAGGTGGTATACTTGCACAAGCCAGAGTAAATGCTTCTGTTTTGTAAGTTCATGGTTATTTTTATGGTGGACGTGCATGCTTGCTTATTTCTGTGGTGTTTGTATATATTGGCTTGTATGGAACATTTGTGCTTGTGTGGCGTACGTTACGTGCAAATTGGTTTTGTAGCATACTTGCTTCTTGTGTTGCGCGTGCTTCCTTGCTTGCCTGTGTCGAGTACTTGCATACGTGCTTTTAAGATAGATAATCATGCTTTCTTGTGGGGGAGCACGTTTATAATTTATTTTTCTGGAGTACTAGTTAGTGTACTTAACTATTTGTCTTGTGTGGTTTAGGGTTGTACGTAAATGCTTGTGATGTACATTCTTGCATGATTTTATGGTGCTTCCTTGTGTGTTGTACGTGCATCTTGCTTGTCTGCAGTATTGGGTACAAACATTTATGCTTTTGTGGTCTACGTGTTTTCCTTTTTTTTCTTGCGGTGAACGTGCATTCTTGCTTGTCTGGTGGACTGGTTTACTTGCTTACTTGCCTGTCTGGTGTACTGGTGTACATGCCTATCTGTGTGTTGTGTATCCATACTTTCTTGTAGTGAAAGGTATACTCATCTTGTGTGGTACATGCGTGCTGCCGTCTGTGGGGTACTTGCTTGTGTTGTGTACTTGCTTGTGTGGTGTACGTGTTTTGTAGTGTACGTGCTTGTATGTGTGGTGCACGTGCATACTTGCTTGTGCAGTGTACGTGTATGACTGCTTATCTTCTATGTGCATACTTGCTTGTGTAATGTACGTGTATGTTTGCTCGTCTAGTGTACGTGCATACTTGTGTGTGTAATATGCTTACTTGTGGTGTACGTGCATGCTTGCATGTATGGTATATGTGCATGCTTGCTTGTGTGGTGTACGTGCATACTTGCTTGTGTAATGAGCGCGCGTGCTTGCTTGTGTGGTGTACGCACATACTTGCATGCATGGTGTACGTGTATACTTGCATGTATGGTATACGTTCATACTTGCATGTATGGTGTACGTTCATACTTGCGTGTATGGTGTACGTTCATACTTGCGTGTATGGTGTACGTTCATACTTGCGTGTATGGTGTCCGTTCATACTTGCGTGTATGGTGTACGTTCATACTTGCGTGTATGGTGTACGTGCATACTTGCATGTGAAGTATGTGATCACTGATGGACACTTCAAGACGCTACGTATAACTAGCAGCTTTGGTGGATAGCAGTATAGAGGTGTTACGGCCAAACAGCCACATACAGGAGCGGAAGAGAGTACTAAAAGTACCTGATAACTTTGTTATTCTTAGCTACTTGAAACGATTACATGAATTAATTGGGGTATTTATCTTTTTATGAATTATACTGTGCTTGGGTTTCAGAGTCAAATGGTTCGGAAATGAACTGACCTTAAAAAGCAAAAGTTGTGTAATCCTGCATGTTTTCTTATATATTTTTTTCTTTAAGCTCTGCTATATTTTGATTTCATCAACAAACAATTATAAAAACATGAGTATCAGTGCTGCTAACTTCAGCTTTGAATTTTTATCACAAAAAAAGGACATGGAAAGAGAAACTTTCACACAATTCCGATGTTTGTTTGTTTTTCTTTTCCTCCGAACACTGTAAGTTTAGACAGCGACTCTTGACACGAGTAGAATACCTCTTTTATGAGGACATAAATAAGAAAATATGTAAATGGCATTATGGATCTCTCTTGGCAGTATTGAATAATTCTCTACTACACTACCTGTAAATGTTTACTTGATTTTAAGTTTACTTAAACTGTACTTTTGTACTGAAGAATACAGAACATGAGACACGTATGTTAACTGACCTTTACGGTGCCTACCTCACTGGATCAGTTGAGCTGCGGAATTTTCTCTCCCCCGTCGTCTTTCTGTCTTCTTGTAACCTTCTGTCTTGATTTCTGCATTTTTTTCCTCTCACCTAACCTAACCTTTTTCTGGGCCACACCATGACCGAGCCGTTTCGGTTAGTATGTAAAATATGTAGCTCGCACACGCGCTTGAAAATGTGAAATGTTTTCAGCCAAGCGTTACGTTCTGAATATATCTTGGCTTTGTAAACAACAGGTTTGCATCTGCCATTACCCGCAAATATCGCAAATTTTCTTAAGTAATCGGTATGGCACGGGCTAAGAAAACATGCCTTACTAGTTACCATCTCGATTGAAAAAAAATGCATAAAAAAAAGGAAGTGAATAGATCAGTTGCTAACTAGACTCCCTTCCTTTGGCTTCTCTTGCTGGCCTTTGTTCTGTGATGCATGGTTTCCTTGTTGCTGTAGTTGTTGATGGAGCAACATCTCCGTCTTGACCTACTAACAGTGGTACCAGTTCCATAGGGTTGTATAGCATCGATTGTCCTCATATCTCCAGAAGTGATCCTCCTTATATATCCATCCACAATCGTCCTCACGCTGCCGATTTCACTTTTCTGAATTCAACGCACTTTCCCTCTCCTCCTCACTCCTACACTCGATGTACTACTCACTGATTATATTTCGTCTCTTAACTAGGGCCTTTCGAAACAACTGGGAATGGGGAAGCAGTAACTTAGTCTAATTCATCAGTGAAGAACGCAGTTTTTACTTCCATCTATTCATATTTCACTCATTTCATGCTATTCATCTTTAAAATATCTTTGTTCCATCGTGCAGTAAGATAAACACTTTAGACACGATCACGTCCTCCACTCTACCTTGGAAAACTCACATCGCAAGATTTGCTTCCCAAAAGGTGGGTATATTGTGGAGGCACACCCGTTATTTTTCTTGCGACCAGCCATGTCCTATGTACAGGGACCTCATTCGCTCTTATATAAGTTGTTGCTTGCGTATGTGGGACGGCTCGTGTTGCGTCTCTCCCTTAGCTAGAGTAATTACCAAGAAAGGAAAAGAATTCCACAGTATCCCTGGACGAGAGGAAAGGAGGTACCGTAACGTCCACTCTTCGTGTAAATTCGTCTTCACTCCGAAAATGGAAATGGGGTAATGAGTACAAACAAGGTCACAGTTTCTTCATTTCCATGTCATTTGCTTCTGAGACAAATAAATTAGATCAAATTTTGTCCTCTGCGAAGTAGCTCGTTGATGTCTAAATATGGAGGTCAAGTACATCCTGGATTAGGATGTAATGCCACTGGAAGTCTGGACCCAAGAAGTGTCACACGGACCTCGACAGAGCCGTTGTTAGCCTTTGGAATATGAAATTGTTATACACACAGTTCTTGCTTGTGGACACCTCGCACAAATACCATCTGCTCTGGTCTCTTTAGTATCTCTCATGGTGTTCGAAAAAATTTTCGTGCTGTTGACAGAATTGTGCTAATAAACGTCGAACCTCATGCACAATATAGGTCAAGTAAATGGTGCACACTCAGATAAAAAAAAAATCATCTTAATTCCGTATTCCCTGTAACAACAACAGAATACGTAAATACCTTCAATAAGCAAATTCTTTTAGGAGTTACCAGGATGTTTGCGTGAGTTAACATGGGAATATCTTACTCACCAGTTATGATTAATGATGTCAAAACGCAAGTAATCAAACCAACTGTTGAAAATTATCTCGATTATTTTGGGAGATTATCATTTAAAATTACAGGGTACTAAAGAAAATATTATCCACTGCCTACAAAGAACTTTCAAGCCAAACAGTTCACAGATCAAACGCACGCACAGCAGTAAATGGCGTCATATACTTTCCTCACGCCTTGTGATATTGCCACCCACCAGTGAAGCTGGATAACAAACTCTGGCCCCGATGGGTGTTACGTGATGACGTAACAACGAGTTACCTTGGCAACCACTCGCTGGGTGACTTAGACTGGCACCATCAGTTCACCATTATCACCACCGAGTCACACTGCCCTCATTTTACCGTTGCTCACTTTTCATAGGTTTTAGAATCCAGATACACAGTATTACAAAACCCCTACAATAAGCTCCGAAGATTCCCTTTGACTAGAATTTGTGATATTATTGCCTTTTAAGCACTTCATTTGTTGATGACTTCCTATTGAAAAATCAGCATTATTTTGCGTAGATCAATACCTTCCACCGAAATCCCAGTTTGATAGTAACTTTTCAAGCCAGGAAATGCAAAATGAGCCAGAATTCGTAGCCGTTCATTAGGGATTTTGGTATAATAAATTATAGACTTTTACACTTGAGGATGTACGTATGTTATTGAGTATAATTTTGTATGTCATGTATGACTCGGTCTTCTACCGTCGGCAGTGGATGAATATCAGTGAGGAGCGAACGCTCTTGTTTCTCTCTCTGGCTCAGAGACGATAACAGAATACTTCGTTAGCGAGAGTTGTGTAAGGTAAGGAAGGTCGTCGTCGAGAATTGATTTTCTCTCCTCTCACAGCCAGGTTTGGTTGTGATCGTGGCGGCTGAGTTGGAGGTTATGCTTACAGAGGCTTGGTATTACTTGGTGTTGTTGGCTAACCGTCTTGGTTATAATGTCATGCAGAGGAACAGCCACTTGTCAAACAGGACTTGTACGCATATATATATATATATATATATATATATATATATATATATATATATATATATATATATATATATATGTATATATATTTTATTTATTCATTTTGCTTTGTCGCTGTCTCCCGCGTTAGCGAGGTAGCGCAAGGAAACAGACGAAAGAATGGCCCAACCCGCCCACATACACATGTATATACATACACGTCCACACACGCAAATGTACATACCTATACATCTCAATGTACACATATATATACACACACAGACATATACATACATACACATGTACGTAATTCATACTGTCTGCCTTTATTTGTTCCCATCGCCACCTCGCCATACATGGAATAACAACCCCCTCCCCCCTCATGTGTGCGAGGTAGCGCTAGGAAAAGACACCAAAGGCCCCATTCGTTCACACTCAGTCTCTAGCTGTCATGTAATAATGCACCGAAACCACAGCTCCCTTTCCACATCCAGGCCCCACACACTTTCCATGGTTTACCCCAGACGCTTCACATGCCCTGGTTCAATCCACTGACAGCACGTCGACCCCGGTATACCACATCGTTCCAATTCACTCTATTCCTTGCACGCCTTTCACCCTCCTGCATGTTCAGGCCCCGATCACTCAAAATCTTTTTCGCTCCATCTTTCCACCTCCAATTTGGTCTCCCACTTCTCCTCGTTCCCTCCACCTCTGACACATATATCCTCTTGGTCAATCTTTCCTCACTCATTCTCTCCATGTGACCAAACCATTTCAAAACACCCTCTTCTGCTCTCTCAACCACACTCTTTTTATTTCCACTCATCTCTCTTACCCTTACATTACTTACTCGATCAAACCACCTCACACCACATATTGTCCTCAAACATCTCATTTCCAGCACATCCACCCTCCTGCGCACAACTCTATCCATAGCCCACGCCTCGCAACCATACAACATTGTTGGAACCACTATTCCTTCAAAAATAGCCATTTTTGCTTTCGGAGATAATGTTCTCGACTTCCACACATTCTTCAAGGCTCCCAGGATTTTCGCCCCCTCCCCCACCCTATGATTCACTTCCGCTTCCATGGTTCCATCCGCTGCCAGATCCACTCCCAGATATCTAAAACACTTTACTTCGTCCAGTTTTTCTCCATTCAGACTTACCTCCCAATTAACTCGACCCTCAACCCTACTGTACCTAATAACCTTGCTCTTTTTCACATTTACTCTTAACTTTCTTCTTTCACACACTTTACCAAACTCAGATATATATATATATATATATATATATATATATATATATATATATATATATATATATATATATAGATAGATAGATAGATAGATAGATAGATAGATATAAATATATATATATTAGGGTTTGTCAGAAAGGAGCATTTTGTATGAGAAAGAGAACATGTGTTGGAAATGGTGTACAAGACCCAAACCTGGCGACGAGAGACGTTTATTCGAATCGTATGTATTATCTACGCTGGTCTGAACCTTTTAAATGGTGCTTTTTGCTACATAGGAAGTCTGGCCACTATTTCTTAGTTTTATGGAAAAGTCTGAGATCAGATTCAGTAGTATTTGGTAAGTGGTCATATGAGATCGTCAAAAATTTTGTATATAAATATGTTTGAGAGGAATATGTTTCTTTGTTATTAAAGTTGATCCAGTGTTTACGCATTGTTTAAAGATGATTGACATATTATTTTCTTTTCCTTTCAGAACCTACAGTTTTCTACTTCATGTTGCACTGACCAACGTCTAGTAGGAGCAGCTGAGTTGTTTGCATTGCACTTTATCAAAACTACTGAACTACTGGTCAAGTGTCGTTCTGACCTCAGTGATACATGTAAACGAGCATCTTAACTTTGTTGACATTTATTAAAGACTTGATATAACTGTTCAACTCTGTTTCTAACAATAGCAAATATGAGATTCATCGAACCTTCGGAAAGAGCGATCTGAAGGAAGCCTAGCCAACCGTAATGGGAAACTACGTTTCCCATTACGGTATATCGGTCAGTCGCAAGAAAGCATCGACAATGATATGAAGTGAGGCGAGAAGCGGAGGCTTGTGGTGCCATGATGGCCGGTAACTGTCAAGACAAGAACACCATGCAGATGTGCAAGACGCAAAAACCTCTGAAGTTACCAAGAAAATTCAGGTAACTATTGATCCTTGTGAGCATTTAAGTCTGGGTCCAGCATACTCCATCCTCCTCCTCAACACACGTAGGTACAGTTGCGGTCTGTAGTCTGAGTACAGCTGTACCGAGACCTCGCTCTCGAAAAGTAGAGACAAAAGCCTCGGTACAACAGCTTCTCTGGACGGTCAAGGGCAGTAGTTGCCCATGAAGAGACTTCTTCCCCGTCGTATGCTATCAACAAGGGTGCACCTCAGGGTTCTGTCCTATCGCCTAATCTATTCTTTTCTCGGAAAATTATCACTTTCTGCTTCAAACTCGGTTCACTTTTATACTGATCATTCTGATTTATATACTTCAACTTATTTTCCTTCCTCCTCCCTCTATTAGTTTCCCCCCCTACTGATAATCGTCTATCAGGTCAGACATGTGTAACATCTCAGTGTTGAAGCAGTAATCTCGTTACATATATTGATGAACTTTTTTTTTCTTAAATCTCTAAGAATCATTTGCTTCTCTCTGTCCATTTTCAAAACACCACAATCATCCCAGCAATAACATATGCGTGTTTGGCATAACCAAATCACCCAATGTTTCCTGGAAACCCCACATAATCGATGTAACAGTCTAACTTCCAACAGCTTGTAGTGTTGTATAACACGGTCATGATTTTTCTTGTGAGCAGCTGGTTCATAGCTACAGGGGTCTTACTCACCAAGTATGGAGAACTAATCACATCTCTGGTGGCACATCCTCCCCCTCTCTGTTAATATGAGTGGCATCAAAATTTTACCTTACGCCGCTCTCGCTCTCTCTCTCTCTCTCTCTCTCTCTCTCTCTCTCTCTCTCTCTCTCTCTCTCTCTCTCTCTCTCTCTCTCTCTCCTGTATTAATGCCCTGATCGCTCAAAATCTTTTTCACTCCATCCTTCCACCTCCGACTTTGTTCTCATGCTTCTCCTCGTTCCCTCCACCTCTGACATATATATCCTCTTTCAATCTTTCCTCACTCATTCTCTCCACGTGTCCAAGCCATTTCAACATACCATCTTCTGCTATCTCAAGCACACGATTTTTATTACCACACATCTCTCATACCCTTTCACCACTTACTCGGTCAAACCACCTCACACCACATATTGTCCCCTAGCATTTCATTTCTAACACATCCACCCTCCTCCGTACAACCCCATCTATAGTCCATGTGAGGACAAAGAGGATGTATATGTCTCAGGTGGAGGGAACAAGGAGAAGTGGGAGACCAAATTGGAGTTGGAAGGATGGAGGGGAAAAGATTTTGAGCGATCGGGGCCTGAACATAAAGGAGAGTGAAAGGCGTGCAAGGAATTGAGTGAATTGGAACGATGGGGTATACCGGGGTCGACGTGCTATCAGTGGACTGAACCAGAGCATGTGAAGCGTCGGGTAAACCATGGAAAAGTCTGTAGGGCCTGGATGTGGATAGAGAGCTGTGGTTTCGGTGCATTACACATGACAGCTAGAGACTGAGTGTGAACGAATGTTGCCTTTTTTGTCACCCTTCTGTATGTTCAGGCCTTGATTGCTCTAAATCTTTTTCACTTCATCCTTCCACCTCTAAATTGGTCTCCCACTTCTTCTCCTTGTTCCCTTTACCTCTGATACATATATCCTCTGTCAATCTTTCCTCACTCATTCTCTTCATATGTCCAATCCATTTCAACACGCTCTTCTGCTCCCTCAACCACACTTTATTTTCACAATTCTCTCTTACCCTTTCATTACGTACTCGATCAAACCACCTCAGCCACATAATGACATTGTCCTCAAACATTTCATTTCTAACACACCTACCCTCCCCCGTACAACTCTATCTATAGCTTATGCCTCGCAACCATTTAATATTGTTCGAACTTCTATATCTTCAAACACACATTTTTGCTCTCCGTGATAACGTTCACTCCTTCCACACCT
>NC_092278.1:39283088-39298088 GCF_036320965.1 Panulirus ornatus
GCACTCGATTGTAGAGCTTTATTGTCATTTGCTTCTTAATTGAATTTGACACGGTTCGCACTGTCACATAGATGACGCCACGGAATTATCTGATTCATGTGAGTCAGTCGTTGTTCGCTGATGATACATTGCTGGTGGCTGATACGGGTGAGAAACAGCAGAAGTGGTGACTGAGTTTGGTAAAGTGTGTGAAAAAAGGAAGCTGAGAGTAAATGTGAATAAGTGCAAGGTTATTAGGTACAGTAGGATTGAGGGACAAGTCAGTTGGGAGGTAAGTTTGCATGGAGAAAAACTGGGGGAAGTGAAGTGTTTTAGATGTCTGAGAGTGTGGATTTGGCAGCGGATGGAACCATGGAAGAGGGAGTGAGTCACAGAGTGGGGGAGGGGGCGAAGGTTCTAGGAGCGTTGAAGAATGTGTGGAAGGCCAGTACGTTATCTCGTAGAGCACAAATGGGTATGTTTGAAGGAACAGTGATTCCAACAGTGTTATGTGGTTGCAAGTCATGGGCTATAGAGAGAGTTGTGCGGAGGAGGGTGGATGTTTTAAAAATGAGATGGTTGAGGACAATATGTGGTGTGAGGTGGTTTGATCGAGTAAGTGATGAAAAGGGTAAGAGAGATGTGTGGTAATAAAAAGTGTGGGTGAGAGAGCAGAAGAGGATGTATTGAAATGGTTTGGTCACATGGAGAGAATGAGTGAGGAAAGATTGACAAAGACGGTATGTGTGTCAGAGGTGGAGGGAACGAGGAGAAGTGGGAGACCAAATTGGAGGTGGAAGGATGGAGTGAAGAAGATTTAGAGCGATCGGGGCCTGAACATACAGGAGGGTGAAGGCGTGCAAGGAATAGAGTGAATTGGAACAATGTGGTATACCGTGGTCGACGTGGTCAATGGATTGAACCAGGGCATGTGAAGCGTCTGGGATAAACCATGGAAAGTTTTGTGGGGCCTGGATGTGGAAAGGGAGCTGTGGTTTCGGTGCATTACACATGACAGCTAGAGACTGAGTGTGAACGAATGTGGCCTTTGCTGTCTTCCTTGCCCTACCTCGCGCGCGCGCTGGGAGAGGGGGGGGGGGGGGGGTTGCCATTTCATGTGTGGCGGAGTGGCGACGGAAGGGATGAAGGCTGCAAGTATGAATATGTACGTGTGTATATCTGTATATGTCTGTGTATGTATATGTATATAATCGTTGAAATGTAAAGGTATGTATATGTGCGTGTGTAGGCGTATATATATATATATATATATATATATATATATATATATATATATATATATATATATATATATATATATAGGGGATAGGGGAGAAAGAATACTTCCCACGTATTCCCTGCGTGTCGTAGAAGGCGACTAAAAGGGAAGGGAGCGGAGGGCTGGAAATCCTCCCTCGTTTTTTTTTTTTTTCCCCAAAAGAAGGAACAGAGAAGGGGGCCAGGTGAGGGTATTCCCTCAAAGGCCCAGTCCTCTGTTCTTAACGCTACCTCGCTATCGCGGGAAATGGCGAATATGAAAAAAAAATATATATATATATATATATATATATATATCCCAGATTACACTGCAGATTGTGTCTTTATTTTAAAAGTAACCCAATTAATAGACTTTTCTTACGGAAGGAACGTTTTTGCAAGTACTAAGATTCATACAAACTTCAACTGTAATTAGCTGAAAACCCTATTATAATTGCATCAGGTTCACCAGGTTCACAGTAGAGATGGAACCCGTCGCCAGCTTGAAGCCTTAGGCAAAATGTAGGGGTAAAAAAAAAAAGTCATCGCGATCAGCGTTATCCAACACCCTACCGGCCGTAGGGCTCAGCCCCTCAACACCAGTCCACTTCAACGTTCCCCCGTGGCGAAGGATTGGATACCAAGTCCAGTAGAAAATAGTCGGCAAATTAACCCGTTTATCACGTCGTCTGTAATCTTGCTGGTCGGAACTCTCACGTAAAAACTGAGAGTATGTAAGAAACTTTCCTTAGTTTTCCAAATATTTGACGATAGTGGGTTATGCAATCATAGACCCTCGGCATTATTTTTCCCCTCCCCAGATATGTCTTACAGCATCTCTGCTTGTCAATGGACTTATTTGGTACAACCTACGCAACCTGTTATTCTAGTAAGAGATTAACTTTGGAGATCAGGGGAATGGCAGGTTTTAAAAGACAGGGTTTGTTCACTTACTCGTAGATACTTTCGCTTGTCTCTTCTTATTCTCTTGTCATTAACCTCTCTATATTCTAAGGCCCAGCCTTTAAGTGGACTTTGATCCGTGATTGGAGCCTCCAGTGAAAAGAAAAATAGTTTATAGCCCATGATAGTAATTCACTCCTTTTAATTTAATGAAATGATGGGGCCTGTTCGGGAGTTTTTGAACGTTTCAGCTTTACTGTGTCCGGTGCAAAATGGTGATACAGCAGACAGTGGGAATGAAAGTGCTTTAGAGTGTCATTAGTCTTACATGCCATGTTTTGAATTTCTCGATTGCTGTCATCCTCCGCTCAGAGCTGCCATTATAATAAATATATATTGATATATTCGTGTGTTGTCATTTGATTTATCCGTCAATAGTTTTGTCTGACATTCAGCCTAGAGTCGAATCTTATTTGAGGGATGTTCTAACTGTTAGATATTTGTGCATTTGCGCAGTTTAGACTGTTAATGACTTAGTTCTTTCAAACGGGCGGGAGCCTGGCATGGTGCTGTAGGGGAACCGGACAAGCTAGGCTAGTCTGAACCATGGACAGGAAGAGATGACTTGGCATTTTGTTCTTGTAATGCTGATAATTCATATATGTTTTCACCACTTACTTATGGCTTGTCAGTGTTGTTATACTGTAATAAACTTTTCGTTGATGACAGAAGATCACTGGTTCCAACCAAAGTTACGAATGTTGGTGATAAGGCAGCAGACTTGTTCGTAAGGGGATCTCAAGGTAAATGGCAAGCACACTGGAACGCTAAGGGTTATAAATCCATTGATAATTGTACGTGGTACGACTTGAGTGTTCTGCTTATCATTGTGTTGTTACGAGGGTTTCTTGAAGTTAGAATATACATCATAAAGATACATGTATTTATTATGATCACCATAGGACTTCTTCCCAGTCTTCTGACTAGACTGCACTGCTTGCAGTATCAGGAAGTGTGGATTCCTTTGAAGTAAGTTCTTCAACGAGATTGTACTCCCAAAGATAGTGTGTCAAATGTGACTTTTCACTTGCAGTGTAACTTCATGCAGGAGTCCTGTAATACCTGTGTATGATCAATTAATGCATACAGCAAGAAAGTTATATATATATATATATATATATATATATATATATATATATATATATATATATATATATATATATATTTTTTTTTTTTTTTTTTTTATACTTTGTCGCTGTCTCCCGCGTTTGCGAGGTAGCGCAAGGAAACAGACGAAAGAAATGGCCCAACCCCCCCATACACATGTACATACACACGTCCACACACGCAAATATACATACCTACACAGCTTTCCTTGGTTTACCCCGGACGCTTCACATGCCTTGATTCAATCCACTGACAGCACGTCAACCCCTGTATACCACATCGCTCCAATTCACTCTATTCCTTGCCCTCCTTTCACCCTCCTGCATGTTCAGGCCCCGATCACACAAAATCCTTTTCACTCCATCTTTCCACCTCCAATTTGGTCTCCCTCTTCTCCTCGTTCCCTCCACCTCCGACACATATATCCTCTTGGTCAATCTTTCCTCACTCATTCTCTCCATGTGCCCAAACCATTTCAAAACACCCTCTTCTGCTCTCTCAACCACGCTCTTTTTATTTCCACACATCTCTCTTACCCTTACGTTACTTACTCGATCAAACCACCTCACACCACACATTGTCCTCAAACATCTCATTTCCAGCACATCCATCCTCCTGCGCACAACTCCATCCATAGCCCACGCCTCGCAACCATACAACATTGTTGGAACCACCATTCCTTCAAACATACCCATTTTTGCTTTCCGGGATAATGTTCTCGACTTCCACACATTTTTCAAGGCTCCCAAAATTTTCGCCCCCTCCCCCACCCTATGATCCACTTCCGCTTCCATGGTTCCATCCGCTGACAGATCCACTCCCAGATATCTAAAACACTTCACTTCCTCCAGTTTTTCTCCATTCAAACTCACCTCCCAATTGACTTGACCCTCAACCCTACTGTACCTAATAACCTTGCTCTTATTCACATTTACTCTTAACTTTCTTCTTCCACACACTTTACCAAACTCCGTCACCAGCTTCTGCAGTTTCTCACATGAATCCGCCACCAGCGCTGTATCATCAGCGAACAACAACTGACTCACTTCCCAAGCTCTCTCATCCCCAACAGACTTCATACTTGCCCCTCTTTCCAAGACTCTTGCATTTACCTCCCTAACAACCCCATCCATAAACAAATTAAACAACCATGGAGACATCACACACCCCTGCTGCAAACCTACATTCACTGAGAACCAATCACTTTCCTCTCTTCCTACACGTACACATGCCTTACATCCTCGATAAAAACTTTTCACTGCTTCTAACAACTTGCCTCCCACACCATATATTCTTAATACCTTCCACAGAGCATCTCTATCAACTCTATCATATGCCTTCTCCAGATCCATAAATGCTACATACAAATCCATTTGCTTTTCTAAGTATTTCTCACATACATTCTTCAAAGCAAACACCTGATCCACACATCCTCTACCACTTCTGAAACCACACTGCTCTTCCCCAATTTGATGCTCTGTACATGCCTTCACCCTCTCAATCAATACCCTCCCATATAATTTACCAGGAATACTCAACAACTTTCCATTTGTGAACGTTTCAGCACTGTGTCCGTCAAATGTATACCACATGATAAGTGCTTTATGTCATTAGTCTACATGCCAGTTTCGAATTCTCGATGCTGTCATCCTCCGCTCATGAGCTGCCATTATAATAATTAATATTATATATCTCATTGATTATCCGTCAATACTGACATTCAGCCAGATCGACTCTTATTTTAATATTCACTGTTACCATCATATGTGCATTGCCGGACTTTAATACTTCGATTTTCCAAGGGAAGCTGATGTGCAGAGAACCCGACAATAGCTATTGAACCATACGAAGTACTTCTTGCGAAAATGCGATAATATATGTTTAATCCTTATTTGCTTGTCAGTGTGTAACAGTAAAACTTACGTTGATGACAGAGATTTTCCACATTAGAAGTGGGTAAGCAGCAGACTGTTCGTAAGGGGATTCAAGGTTAAATGCAAGCACTGGAACGCTAAGGTTATAGATCCATGTGATAATTGTAGTGGTACACTGAGTGTTCTGCTTATCATTGTGTGTTACGAGGGTTTCGTTGAGTTGATATACATATAAGATATGTATGTTTTATGATCACCATAGGATCTTTGTGCATGACTTCGTATTATACAGTTGACCGGAACCACTAGTTACTGGTATTGTACAGTTGACTCGAATCACCAGTTACTGTTATTATAGAACTGACCGAAATCACCAGTTACTGTTATATAGATGACCGGATTCCCAAGGTATTGGTATTATACAGTTGACTGGAATAACCAGTTCTTATACAGTTGACTGGAATAACCAGTTCTTATACAGTTCACTGGGATCGTGAGCTACAAGTTTAAATACAATTTACTGGACTCACGTTTTTACTATACAGTTCACTAATCTGGTGATATTATAGCTCACCAAGTGACCACGGCGTTACCAGTTATACGACTTAAACTTACTTCAGGTCCAAGTAACCTCCGAGGGAGAGACTAACCAGACTCTCAAAATCCTCGCTTCGTGAGTCTGATTATTTGGTGCAGAGCGGCCATGGTCGACGCACCTCGGAACCTACATACATCACACTGATTATGGCGTCGCTGGGGCTGCAGTGTAGGAACGGCTTGGCCTGCATTGGTGTACCCTCATTGTTTTGGGGATCCATAGCTGGGAAAAAAGTGAAGGGAATATCTATCTATCTATCTATCTACCTATATATATATATATATATATATATATATATATATATATATATATATATATATATATATATATATATATATATATATATATATATATATAATTTTCCAAAAGAAGGAACAGAGAAGGGGGCCAGATGAGGATATTCTCTCAAAGGCCCAGTCCTCTGTTCTTAACGCTACCTCGCTATCGCGGGAAATTGCGAATAGTATGAAAAAAAAAAAAAAAAAATATATATATATATATATATATATATATTTTATATTTTTTATATTTATATATATATAATATATATATATATATATATATATATATATATATATATATATATATATATATATATATATATATATTCCTATGAGTCCACGTGTTTCATTTTCCCCGTGGACTGAAAGAAATATCATGATCACGCGCAAAATTGTGATCCTTTCCAATATATATATATATATATATATATATATATATATATATATATATATATATATATATATATATATATATACGAACAAAGTCCATATATATAATTTCAGAAGTGTAACTCGGATCAGTAATTATCTATGTACACAGAGCGCTATCACATTAACTAACGGAAACCTCATCAAAATATGCTGGGCCTAACCAATCATGCATGGCTAGGTTAATATGCTGGGCCTAACCAATCATGCATTGCTAGGTTAATATGCTGGGCCTAACCAATCATGCATTGCTAGGTTAATATGCTGGGCCTAACCAATCATGCATGGCTAGGTTAATATGCTGGGCCTAACCAATCATGCATGGCTAGGTTAATATGCTGGGCCTAACCAATCATGCATGGCTAGGTTAATATGCTGGGCCTAACCAATCATGCATGGCTAGGTTAATATGCTGGGCCTAACCAATCATGCATTGCTAGGTTAATATGCTGGGCCTAACCAATCATGCATGGCTAGGTTAATATGCTGGGCCTAACCAATCATGCATTGCTAGGTTAATATGCTGGGCCTAACCAATCATGCATGGCTAGGTTAATATGCTGGGCCTAACCAATCATGCATGGCTAGGTTAATATGCTGGGCCTAACTAATCATGCATGGCTAGGTTAATATGCTGGGCCTAACCAATCATGCATGGCTAGGTTAATAGCTGGCCTAACCAAGCTAGGTTAATATGCTGGGCCTAACCAATCATGCATGGCTAGGTTAATATGCTGGGCCTAACCAATCATGCATGGCTAGGTTAGGTTAATATTTACTTCTGTACATCATGGGGTGAACGGCTCACCTGCCTGTAGTCACCATGCTGAGGATGGCTTGCCTGTAGATACCGTTTAGACGGCTTATATAGGACGGCTTACCTGTAGGTAACTTGTAGGTTTGCTTGTAAATAGCTTCTAGACATCTTGCCAGCAAAGAGCTTGCAAAGGAATTCCAACTGCAACATATTATTCGGTCCATTCGAGGCAATTTGTGATAGTGGAAGATATCAGAAAGATAACTTTCAAGTACATAACTTGTCGACGACTGTCCCTTAGCATATCTATTACACGACTTGCCTGTAGTTTGCTTGTCCTGAGGTCGTTGGTATGACGGACCGGCACTAGGAGACGAGGAGTACGGCATCAGACGCCGTGTGTTGATGTTCTGCCGGGCAAGACGCTGAAACGTCATGGCTGGAAAAACAAATGAATAGCATACGGTTACGACGTTAATGTATACAAGTAAGCAGTCCATATATTCACTGAGGGTCCTTTACATCATATATGTATATATATATATATATATATATATATATATATATATATATATATATATATATATAGATAGATAGATAGATAGATAGATAGATAGATATTAGCTGTTTTTCTCGTTAGCGAGGTAATGTCAGGAAAAGAAGAAATAACCTCATTCTTTACTAAGGAATTCAAACGGCAACACACCATAGGGTAGTTTCGAGGTTGTTTTTGAAGTGGAAGATGTCACAAACTTACAGATTAGTGTGGTGAAAGTCAGAAGGTGTATATACAGATAAATTGAAAATTACCTGCAAATTCTCAGTCTGGCTAAAGAGGCGCTAATAATGTAAGTTGTTATGACGCGAAATATTTATCGTCTATTCTACATCTGCATATATATATATATATATATATATATATATATATATATATATATATATATATATATATATATATATATATATATATATATATATATCATATGCCTTCTTCAGATTCATAAATGCTACATACAAATCCATTTGCTTTTCTAAGTATTTCTCACATACATTCCTCAAAGCAAACACCTGATCCACACATCCTCTACCACTTCTGAAACCACACTGCTCTTCCCCAATCTGATGCTCTGTACATGCCTTCACCCTCACAATCAATAACCTCCCATATAATTTACCAGGAATACTCAACAAACTTATACCTCTGTAATTTGAGCACTCACCTTAGCCCCTTTGCCTTTGTACAATGGCACTATGCAAGCATTCCGCCAATCGTCAGGCACCTCACCATGAATCATACATACATTAAATAACCTTACCAACCAGTCAACAATACAGTCACCCCCTTTTTTTTTTTTTTTTATAAATTCCACTGCAATACCATCCAAACCCGCTGCCTTGCCGGCTTTCATCTTCCGCAAAGCTTTTACTACCTCTTCCCTGTTTACCAAATCATTTTCCCTAACCTCTCACTTTGCACACCACCTCAACCAAAACACCCTATATCTGCCACTCTATCATCAAACACATTCAACAAACCTTAAAAATACTCACTCCACCTTCTTCTCACATCACCACTACTTGTTATCACCTCCCCATTAGCCCCCTTCACTGAAGTTCCCATTTGCTCCCTTGTCTTACGCACTTTATTTACCTCCTTCCAAAAACATCTTTATATTCTCCCTAAAATTTAATGATACTCTCTCACCCCAATTCTCATTTGCCCTCTTTTTCACCACTTGCACCTTTCTCTTGACCTCCTGCCTCTTTCTTTTATAAATCTCCCACTCATTTGCATTATTTCCCTGCAAAAATCGTCCAAATGCCTCTCTTTTCTCTTTCACTAATAATCTTACTTCTTCATCCCACCACTCATTACCCTTTCTAATCTGCCCACCTCCCACGCTTCTCATGCCACAAGCATCTTTTGCACAAGCCATCACTGCTTCCCTAAATGCATCCCATTCCTCCCCCACTCCCCATACCTCCTTTGTTCTCACCTTTTTCCATTCTGTACTCAGTCTCTCCTGGTACTTCCTCACACAATTCTCCTTCCCAAGCTCACTTACTCTCACCACTCTCTTCACTCCAACATTCTCTCTTCTTTTCTGAAAACCTCTACAAATCTTCACCTTCGCCTCCACAAGATAATGATCAGACATCCCTCCAGTTGCACCTGTCAGCACATTAACATCCAAAAGTTACTCTTTTGCGCGCCTATCAATCAACAGGTAATCCAATAACGCTCTCTGGCCATCTCTCCTACTTACATACGTATACTTATGTATATCTCTCTTTTTAAACCAGGTATTCCCTATCACCAGTTCTTTTTCAGCACATAAATCTACAAGCTCTTAAACCATTTCCATTTACAACACTGAACACCCCATGTATACCAGTTATTCCCTCAACTGCCACATTACTCACCTTTGCATTCAAATCACCCATCACTATAACCCGGTCTCGTGCATCAAAACCACTAACACACTCATTCAGCTGCTCCCAAAACACTTGCCTCTCATGATCTTTCTTCTCATGCCCAGGTGCATATGCACCAATAATCACCCATCTCTCTCCATCAACTTTCAGTTTTACCCTTATCAATCTAGAGTTCACTTTCTTACACTCTATCACATACTCCCACAACTCCTGTTTCAGGAGTAGTGCTACTCCTTTCCTTGCTCTTGTCCTCTCACTAACCCCTGACTTTACTCCCAAGACATTCCCAAACCACTCTTCCCCTTTACCCTTGAGCTTCGTTTCACTTAGAGCCAAAACATCCAGGTTCCTTTCGTCAAAATACTACCTATCTCTCCATTTTTCTCATCTTGGTTACATCCACACACATTTAGACACCCCAATCTGAGCCTTCGAGGAGGATGAGCTCTCCCCGCGTGACTCCTTCTTCTGTTTCCCCTTTTAGAAAGTTAAAATACAAGGAGGGGAGGGTTTCTAGCCCCCCGCTCCCGTCCCCTTTAGTCGCCTTCTACGACACGTGAGGAATGCGTGGGAAGTTGTTAGGAGCAGTGAAAAGTTTTTATCGAGGATGTAAGGCATGTGTACGTGTAGGAAGAGAGGAAAGTGATTGGTTCTCAGTGAATATAGGTTTGCGGCAGGCGTGTGTGATATCTCCATGGTTGTTTAATTTGTTTATGGATGGGGTTGTCAGGGAGGTGAATGCAAGAGTTTTGGAAAGAGGGGCAAGTATGCAGTCTGTTGTGGATGAGAGAGCTTGGGAAGTGAGTCAGTTGTTGTTCGCTGATGATACATCGCTGGTGGTTGATTCATGTGAGAAACTGCAGAAGCTGGTGACTGAGTTTGGTAAAGTGTGTGAAAGAAAAAAGTTGAGAATAAATGTGAATAAGAACAAGGTTATTAGGTGTAGTAGGGTTGAGGGACAAGTCAATTGGGAGGTAAGTTTGAATGGAGAAGAACTGGAGGAAGTGAAGTGTGTTAGATATCTGGGAGTGGATTTGGCAGCGGATGGAACCATGGAATTGGAAGTGAATCATAGGGTGGGGGAGGGGGTGAAAATTCTGGGAGCCTTGAAGAATGTGTGGAAGTCGAGAACATCATCTCGGAAAGCAAAAATGGCTATGTTTGAAGGAATGGTGGTTCCAACAATGATGTATGGTTGCGAGGCGAGGGCCATGGATAGAGTTGTGCGCAGGAGGGTGGATGTGCTGGAAATGAGATGTTTGAGGACAATATGTGGTGTGAGGTGGTTTGATCGAGTAAGTGATAATAGGGTAAGAGAGATGTGTGATAATAAAAAGAGTGTGCTTGAGAGAGCAGAAGAGGGTGTTTTGAAATGGTTTGGTCACATGGAGAGAATGAGTGAGTAAAGATTGACAAAGAGGATATATGTGTCAGAGGTGGAATGAACGAGGAGAAGTGGGAGACCAAATTGGAGGTGGAAAGATGGAGTGAAAAAGATTTTGAGTGATCGGGGCCTGAACATGCAGGAGGGTGAAAGGCGTGCAAGGAATAGAGTGAATTGGAACGATGTGGTATACCGGGGTCAACGTGCTGTCAATGGATTGAATCAGGGCATGTGAAGCGTCTGGGTTAAACCATGGAAAGTTCTGTGGGGCCTGGATGTGGAAAGGGAGCTGTGGTTTCGGTGCATTATTACATGACAGCTAGAGACTGAGTGTGAACGAATGTGGCCTTTGTTGTCTTTTCCTAGCGCTACCTCGCACACTTGAGGGGGGAGGGGGTTGTTATTCCATGTGTGGCGAGGTGGCGATGGGAATGAATAAAGGCAGACAGTATGAATTATGTACATGTGTATATATGTATATGTCTTTGTGTGTATATATATGTATACATTGAGATGTATAGGTATGTATATATGCGTGTGTGGACGTGTATGTATATACATGTGTATGTGGGTGGGTTGGGCCATTCTTTCGTCTGTTTCCTTGCGCTACCTCGCTAACGCGGGAGACAGCGACAAAGCAAATAAATAATATATATATATATATATATATATATATATATATATATATATATATATATATATATATATATATATATATATATAGCATTGTTTTCATTCACTTATTAGCAAATCTTTCCATGTGTTAACACTCCTTTTGATAAAGTACTTCGCGTCATTCGAGGTAAAATGGTTTGCTCAAGGGTTTGCATCCATTACTGCGTGTGAAATCAGAAGACAGATCAAGATTATCAAAGCCTATTATGGCAGTTTGGAATACTTTTATTCAATAATCTCTTAGTCTTTTCTTTTATAGGCCAAATATATACCAGTCGTTTATTCTGCTCCTTTAGGATTTGTTCTTAGCCCGGGAATCCTCTTACTAGCTTGGTGTTGCACTCTCCATTTTGTCTAGTTCCTTTTCAAGGTAGACTGAAGCTGAACACAATATTCAAGATGGGGATGAACCAGTGAACTGTGAAGAGTAGCTGTGATTTCCTTGGAAGGCCTTACCAATGACTCCAAGAATTTTGTTCACTATTTTCACTGTTTCTGCACACTGCTTACTTGGTTTTAGTTCACCAGAGATTACAACGTCCAAGCCTTTTTCCTTACTTAAAATTTGCAGTTCAACGGAATTCATACTGCATCTTAGCTTTTCGTTTTCGCTTCCGATATGTAAAACTCTGCACTTAATGTTATTAAGATTCATTTGTCATCTATGAGTCTAGTCCATCAACATGTCTTTGTTAGTTTGAAGCTGCAGATGTTCAAGTTCATACGTAGCTTTTTATCATATGTCATCTTCAAGTCGGTCTTTCCCTTCTTGTCCCTTCCACTGCTGACATATGTATCCTCTTTGTCAACCTCTCCTCACTCATTTTCTCCATATGTCCAAACCATTTCAACACACCCTTTTCAGCTCTTTCAACCTTACTAGCTACCACATTTCTCATCCTATCGTTTCTTATTCAGTCAAACCACCTCACATCACATATTGTCCTCAAACATTTCATTGCCAACACATCCACCCTCCTCCGTAGTAACTGTGGCGCGCGCATAGATATCATTTACACAACGCTGTCACCTGGGAAATAGTTATGACTAAGTAGCCTAATGCCCTCCCTTGGCTGCACCCATGACGACGGTTGGTCAGTTGGACTTATGGCCTCTTGACTGCCATGGTCATTAAGGCCGTAAGCGTCAAGGTATAACCACCAATCGAAAATAACGCTTCATAGATGTTCAAGAAAATTCTAAGATCATTCAAGCTCTCACTATCTGTATACAATCTGACCTGATATACAGTGAGATGGTTGGTAGGCTAGTTCAGCTTTAGGCTTATCAACTGCCAGGGTCATTAAGGCTGTTACTTCGAGTTACTACCATCCTCCTATTGATACAGTAATACCACCCTCTATATTGCTTTCCTAAAGAAGGTGTCAGAGGAGAAAGCCAAATGAGGGTCTTCATTCTTCAATGGCTAAGTCATCTGTTCTGGACGCTTCGATCACGCAAGAAATTGTGAACACACACACACACACACACACACACACCACACACACACGACCCAATGATATGTTTGCTATGATGCCACCAAGGTGGCGGAAACTTACGGTTTATCTCGGGCCTTATAGGGAGGTCTGGCAAGTGCCGCATGTAGGGAGAGGACATGAGTCCAACTTTTGCTTGGAGCCAGGGCTTTGGTGCGACGCTTCCCGCGAGGGTGCCTTCAATACATGAACAGAATAGGCATGAGTAATGTTATTTGTAATTTCTCCCACTTGGTATATCTTAGTACAGACTTAAGTATGTTCAGTGTACACGTTTGTGTCGATGATGGACGGTAGGGAGGAGGGATAAAGGAAGCGGGGAGGACGGCAGGGAGGAGGGATAAAGGGAACGGGGAGGACGGCAGGGAGGAGGGATAAGGGAAGCGGGGAGGCAGAGAGGGTTAAACACCGGGTCCGGGGCTTTGAATAGCTGTGCCTCACCCTCCTCACTTCTCTTTACTTAATTATCAACAGAGAACCAGGATATGGTTAACGGAGGCCAAAAATACAGCTAGATTGATTTATACCAGGGCTATGAAAAGCCGCTGGGATAAGGATTAAAGGGACTTTTATACACCGAAAGTACGTTGCTAAAATATTCGTAATGTAACAACTTGGATACGGTTTTAGAAGTACAGAAGAGTATGTGGTAATCAGGAATGGTGGACTAAAGCTTACATGGATAGTAATTCATGCAGGTATAGCGGAAATTACATGTAGCGTCACTGAACAGTGAATTCACTATATGCTGCATGCCATTGTCATAAATTTTTTACGAGTCAAATATTTTGTACGATGTTACTTGCCAGCGAGCAAGTTACCATTAGTTAGATTGGACTGAATAAATGCCCACAACAGCTAAACCAATCTTTTTTTCATATGCCATAGTTCTGTAACTCACGTGCTGTCTCTTACACAATGAGATAAATTAAGCCAGGTTGGGTCGAGTTGGCTTTTGGACGGACGACCGCCTGAGAAGAGCAAATGTTGGCAAATACGGTGAATGGCCTCTCGCTAGCCCCACCTAATGACAAACTCTTCAGAATCACACATAAGTCTAAGAAGACTGATTAAGCAAACTCGTTAAGAAGACTTTATGAACGTACAGTGTATTAAGTCACAGTATTATGTAGTCGTCTTCCTTTGAGATGTCAGAATTAAGATAGGAAAACCTTTACAGGTCATCCTTGCATTATGCATTTACGATACGATAAGTGAGTTGTTGAGTTTGAGTTGTACATCAATAAATGTTTTAAACTGCTAATCAATAAACTGCTGTCGGGGAAGCATGGTGGCTGGCGGAAAGTGTCGTACTGCACTTTGGACCCACCGACCCAGATTGGCTCTGCATGTGCCACACCTTGCACATTGAAGCTGAGGAGCAAATTCGGTAAATGAATTGCGGAAAATAACTGGAAAAGAAGATAATTTCGTTGATACTAATGTGGACGTTGGGTAGCCATTAACCTGGAGACGTTATGTGTAGACGCACTGCCGTGAATGACAAGTGCTAGTGGCCACCGGGAGTCCGCTCTGGGTACATGCTCATAGTATTTTTTGTTGTTATTGTTGTTTGTTTGTGTAGAGTTACGTATACGACCACGCACACGGACTGATCTTGAGAACTCGATGATATATATGTATGGAATGTTTCTGAGAACACGACCATGTACATATATGGCCTGTTATGAGAACACGACCATGTACGTATATGGCCTGTTATGAGAACACGACCATGTACGTATATGGCCTGTTATGAGAACA